>NC_051154.1:59725315-59915315 GCF_013339745.2 Dermacentor silvarum | reverse complement strand
CGGAACGATGCAGTCTGTGGCTATTCAAAAAATTTTCAGTTTTGTTCGGCATAATAAGGCAACTTTAACGCGTACAGGTTACTTTGACGTGTAAGTTGTCGCGGTTTTGCGAGGTCGCGTGACGGACAGGTGAAGTGGGCGTAGCCAGAAAACATTGGACCAATAACAGAGGGCTAATGGTGAAAAGGCGTCGACTGAGGTATGATTATTTATCTTTTGCGTGGTTTAATCATCCATTATCAGTGTGTACATGTTATATCAGATGGGGAGCTATTGCGGTTTTCGTGACGTCGCGTGACAGACAGGCGAAGTTGGGAGTGGCCCGAAAATGTTTTGACCAATCGTGGAGGCTGATTGCAGAAATTGGAATCAAAACAGTTTGGAATCATTTTACGTTATAGCGCCCTTGACCTCTTTAACCTTGACTCCAGTCCACTCCAGCCCAAAGGGCAACAGCATTTCCCCAGACAGGTCACTGAAGAGGCAAGCCACAAGAAACCCCCCGTTTGGTCTTCCCATGCATCGTTTAGCAATGCTTTCTGAGCCGTGGGACTCAAGTAAGATCCTTCAGTGTGGTCGATGACGCCAAGAAGACCGACGACAGCAAGACGGACGTAGAGGTCGCTAACGCTGCTCGGGGAGGTCAGATTTTCCACTTCCATATAATGAAAGAGCTGTCGCTGCAGGTCATGAATGACGCTTGAACTGTGCCTTCTACTGTCCAGATGTGCGAGAATGCCCGACAAGATGGAAAGTGAGTATGCTCAACCATGGGATGTGGCAAGCAAACCTTTTCACCAGAGACGGTAGTACCCACACATCTAGGACAGCGTGATTGCAAGACATTGCAACCACTTCCGTCAGCGAGAAGAGGCTGATGAAAGCACCGCTGGATGGCAATGGACCTACTGGCTAGCGGTATCTGTGCCCGGTACCACTGGTTGATGTCAAACGCAGGCAATTCAGATGGTGTCCAGTACTCGGTGCCGCGTACCAGCTGCCAGGAAAGCAATAGCAAATCGTCCACGGGGTCAGAGTATTGCCGGAAGGTGCCAGCAGATGCCAAGGGCACATCACCAGTCGTGTGCGCAGTACATGACGACGACACCGTAGGGAATGAGAGAACGCACGAGCCCAGCAGCTCTCCATCCTGCGCTCACAGACCCGCGGGACTTGCCATGCGAGCCACCACACAAGGCACCAACGGGTACTCAAAAAGCGGTCGACCACAAACCCAGCCACCGTACAGATGGTGCCCGTTATGGTAAGGCTCTTTCTTTCGGAAGTTCAGGTCGTGCACTACTGCCGCAGGGAAACAGCTCCGAGGGGAGGCCGCAAAGAAGTCTGCAGAGGTAGAGCCCTGGGCAACCCAGAGGTAGCAGCAGCAGCGAGTATAATTTTCAGGCACATTTAGGGCCAGTGACGGTCTGAATGGAGAGTATACTCACCAGCATGGAGAAAAAGCTTGTGGACCTCCCAGAGGTGGACAGTGCCACAGCCTGGGGCAATGTCGAAGCAGTACAGCTTCGGCAGCCCTTGCAAGGACGTCACCTGTATATCTGCATTCACAATAGTCAGTTCATGCAAGTCTGCATTGCCATCCAAGATGCAAAGATACGCAAAGCCATGCACTGGAGCACCATAGACGGGAGAAATGTTCGGCAGCTCGTGGATGAAGACGCTGCCCAGTTAGCTTTGAGGAAAACGCTGTTTTATGCATTGAAGCACAAAGTTAACTGGAACACCCATGCATTGCGTCTGACGCTTTGAAAATAATACCTGGAAACTGGTTCAGTCCTGAGAATTCGCTACAAGTGGATACGCCTTGCGAACTCGGCCGCTATAATTCGTGGATTGAAAGATGTGCCCTAAAATAATTAATTAACAAGTTAATTTGCGTAATTATGTTAATTATTCAATTAGGCGTTTTGATTTCTCGTGGAAGTAATGGCCGCCTCATCGAGTAGTTTAGACCGAGAATTATAATTGTGCTATATGCCACAGGCAATTTTTAAAAATTTGATGCAGCTGAAATGAAACACCCTGTATAACGGAACAATGCTGAGTAGCATGATCACATCGTTAAAAAAAAGCAGGAGCCCAATTCACAAAACTTTTCGTTCGTGTTCTTCGCCATCGGCTGGCCGCCATCGCTAATCATTAGTCCAACATCAGACTTGGATGGAATTTTCTCTTATAAAAAATTCTATCGATAAGAGCTTTTAAAACGAAGCCCGTTTTTTTTTTTTTTTTGCGTACCATTCCATGGTGTCGCCTGTGTGTGTCGGTTGCTGGTCGGGTCCTCGCCGAGTAGGTTCTTCCGCACTCTTAAAAAAATAAGAAGAAAAAAAAAAAGGGAGGGGGGGGGGAAGAAGCGCGTCCGATAGTGGGATTCAATCATCGGCCTTCCCAGCGCAGCTGCCTGATGCTCTAGCCGTTCGGCAACAATCGTTTTTTTTTCTTCTTTTTTTGAAGTATAAACAGGATTTGAATATGCGTGTTTTTCTAACATTTGCTAATTGAGTCACTGTTTACGTGTATGTATCGTGTATTACTGTACTTTGTAAATGTATCACCACTTTGTAGCCCCTACACTCTATAATGATTCATAAAGAAGCCCTGATGTTATCAAAAATAAAACAAATGAATAAACAGGAATAAAATTTCTTCAATACAACCAAGTCATCAAGCACAATCACACGTATGCTGCTCTCTCGTGCCAACACGAACTAGCTCTTCTGGATGGTGCTTATTATGATGATGATTTCCATACTGTGGCACATATTCAAAACGGGGGGATTGGCCAAGAAACGGGCGTTATACATATCGTGGCACAAGCTAGCTCTTTGAGATACTAGCCGCGTGTTGATGATGATTATAATTTCCACAATATGGCACGTACCCACAATGGGGGCATCGGCCAGGAAGAGCCCGGTGCATTTTACATTAATTTAAAAGATCTTAAGAAATACAAGCCAATGTAAGATTTGTCATATTGCGTAGCCACGGTCGCGCTGGAACACTATCGGCACTGTTTTATCGCGTTCCAGCGCGTTTGTGGCGTAGCACGGGCGCACGATAGTTCATACGCGCCAGTTTCCTTTATGCCAAGGGCGCTGTAATTAAATGCGCAAATTTATAGCATTTCATTAAGTGCTTCACGAAAGTTTCGCTTCACATTGATTCCAATGTGATTCCAATGTGATTCCAATGTGATTCCAATGTTTTTTTTTTTCTGAATGCGGGTTCAGATGCGCCTGTAAAGTCCAGAACTGTGCTACACCAATTCAAAATACATGCACAGTGATTAGGCTTGAATCATCGGCCTGTGGCGCTTGTTTCATGGGACCTGCTTTTTGTGATTGATCGTCGCCGACATGTTGCATTAAGCTTGCACATAATATCTCATATCCAACTTAAGAAAGAAAATTCCGAAAGAAAGAGAAGAAAGATAGAGAGAGAGAGATTGATTGATTGATTGATTGATTGATGTGTAGTTTTTATTGGCGCAAGGGCCAGATATGGCCACAGAGCGCCATGGAGAGATCGAGAGAACTCAATTGAGAGTCAACGTCGTCTTGTGGAGCCTTTTTCTTCTAGTACCTTTTCCTATCTCTCTCTCACGCGCTGTTCTAAAATGAGCATATCGAAATTCGGCCTTAATACTTCTACGTAGCGGACTTACGTAATTGCGCTCGGGGCTATGCGCGGCAAGTGCTGTCGTCGCTCGGGCAGTGCCATTTCACGGTGCAAGACTTCAGCGGACGCGCTGCTTAGCGCTCGGAGACAGCCTGCAGTAGCGCGCATCCGGCCGAATGAACAGAGGCGCACGAGGATCAATAAGGTCGGCCTCACGTGGGCGCTGGTCCGCCGTGCGCGCAAAGGAATATGCCTGTGCGGGCGGCCGCGCCAACTTGAAAGTCGTTTATGAATAGACGGAGATCGAAAATAGCGCAGCACAGCATGCGTTCTTTTCTTTTTTTCCTCGTTGTTTTTTTTTTCCTTTTTTTTTTCTGAAGACGCGCAGCTTCGGCGATCCGTATCACATTAGCGAGTGCGCGAAAGGGAGAAAAACAAGCGGATTAATAACGCGCTTTGCGCCCCGCATGCGGAAGAGAAAGATCGTGCCTTGAACTTTTCGCGAAAGCATGTGAGCCGGTAACAGAATTTGAAAGGCTGCTATTTTGCGAAACGCGCTACCGACGTCGACCATTGGAAGGGGCGGATGAAAGCGCGAACGCATTTCTCGAATATAGCGACAAAGAAACTAACTGATAAACAAGAAACACGCAAGAAATGATTTTAGGGTCGGACGCAATCCGAAAGTTCTTGCTTGCAAGAAGAGTTGGAAACTTAAGGTTGTCCTTAGCCTTTCTAGTTTACGTTGTTATTCAAGTTTCTATAGAGGTCCTCAGCTAATGAAATTTGTATTATGTTTCTTTTCACATATTTTCCTTATATTGCTGTGCGTTTTGTTTTGTTTGTTGACACAAATGGGCGTATCTATAGGTCGTGAGAGGTAACACGTACGTTTGATGGAGTTAGTGGAAGCAATGATTCGTTGAGCATATAACTTCCCTCATATCATACCACCTGAAGAAAAACCATCTTGTCACAGACTCCGTGAACGAGGCGCAGACGCCGGATCAAATTCCAAAGCCGACTTATCAGCTTCCGAAAATAATCCCACGAAAGCAAGGACAATTGAGAATGGGCCCTCTGGTGCGCCAGCGAACGCCGGTTGCTGTCCAAAGACCGAGTCAGAGCCCAGAGTTGTCAAAACACAACAAAATATATTATTCACATAAGGCAGTTACACACACACTTGCACACTTAGGCTAGACACAACACAATACAATTCAGATGGGTATTAACAAACACAAGAAAATAATTCACGACAAGCACTAAGAGTCCAACACGTAAATTAAAAAATGAATAGGAACACTAAGTGTCCAATCGTATTTGCCGTGCTGGTCCTGGAGTCGAACGATCTCGGCGTAACTCGGGGCAAATCTCGAAGAAGGAATTTCTTCCGGAAATGCAGCCGCTCGATGAACTCGTCGACTAGCTTGCCGGGGAATCCCCTTCTTCCTCAGACGCTCGGTCTTCACGTTACACCACTTCACCGGTGCGGACTGAACTCCTGAACTCCCCCTGACGATTCTCGCACGGCGGTTATATAGCTTCCACAGGCGTTCTCGAACATTCTTATCGGAGTCGTGATCTCGTAGCATGGCCAAAGCCTGGGAATCTTCGAGTCTTTTCTCGCACCTTCGACCGCCGCCGTCGGAGGGTTGTCGAGGGGGGGGGGGGTGATTACTCATGCTGTTGGCGCACGCTCACGCTGTAGTTATCTCTCTCGACTCGCCCGGCGAGAAGGTGTTTCGGAGCGCGCGTGTGCTCTCTCTCTCTCTCTCTCCGGTTAACGTCGCTTCGTCGAGGCCCTTCTAGACGTCCAGGCGCCGTTGTTCGCGTTGTTGTTTGAGGCGTATGCGCTCTCCCCCTCTGTTGAAGTTGCCGCGGGGCCGGCGTGTTCTTTCGCTGGCTTGCGTGCTCTTTTGTGACATCTTAATATTGACCTTTAATAGTACAGAGAAGCCGAACGCATCAGACTGCAAAACAGAAGCGTAATTCTTATTCTAGCTTACATTATCCTCGAGACATAATGCGTAGGGCAGATAAGCGGTGGACCATTATATAATTACCGAACGGGTGTCAAGGGAAAGCAGGGGCCGTAGGGTGATGAAATTAGGAAACTTACAGGCACAACTTGGAATCAGCTAGTGCAAGACAGGTGTAATAGGACATCGCTGGAAGAGGCCTTCGTCCTGGAGTAGACATAAAAATAGACTGATGATGTTTCATGACATGCAATATCCGTCCGGAATCTTCACACACAGCAGCTGTTGTCTGATGCTGCCTGGATACCACCACTCCCACCTTGACCTCGTGCTATATATGCAGTGAAGGCTCCAAACAAAGTGCGTCGGTGTAGCCAGATCAACCACTTAGACCGATTTGATCCGAAACCAGCTGGAACGTTTAACTGTTATGTGCTTTGCATGCAGTGCTGTGCAGCATTCTGAGGTGCTCTTGAACGTGTGTTTTGTGAAGCTGGTACATTTAAATAAACGGCGTGGATCATTGTGGTGATGTTGACTGATTAGCCTTGATTTCTGTAAGGTGCCACTTGAGCTATGACAAGCAGACACCGTAGATGAGGCTCCACGACTTGACGTCAATATCCTAGGATTTATTACAGGGCTCCAAAATGGCCGTGTACGCGCCTTTGTGCATTTCGCCTTTGTCGGAATGCGGCCGCCTGAACCTGCAAAACGAACTCGTGACTTGATGCGAGGCATCATCGTGTTTCATCACCTGAGGAGAAGCCAAAGAGAAGCGGTGAACACTGATGTGCGACGTCAACGTGGGATAGGCAGCGAAACCAGTACGTATGGATGTTACGTAGCGAAGTTTTCTGCCATAAATCTGGCAGTGTCGGTAGCCACTGCTTCCTTCTGCATTTGTCTTTCATGGCGTCTTGCATAGGTTTCCATGCACTCGACACGGATCCCATGCGAAGGGCGCTCGCGTTTTGTCGTCGGTTGACGCTCGACGCCATCGTACGTCAGCAGCCGGTACCTGAGACGGTACCGGCTGCCGAGGAAGCAGACCCTCTGCGCGGCATTATAACTGCACGTGTAACTGTGTGTTGCGGGGCCACATACCATCCCGATAGAGGTGCGGGTGCTGTTGACCATGCCTTGAGGCCATATCAGCTATTCATTATGGAATTTTCAATTTTTCTTTCTTTCCCTAATTAGTATCCAAATAAAGACATTTAGTCGCTCTGTACTATTGGCATTGCCATTTTTTTGATAGTGCGGTAAACGGCGAGCGCAGTTGCGCTTGTCGGCGATGTAGCAGACGTCCGGACAAGGAATTTGTCGAGGAGGGGTGCGCAGTAATTTGCCATGAGAATATAGTCTCAGCAACAGACGCATCATGTACAATCATTCCATCAGTTGAGCGCGCTTTTTCGCTTTCCTTGTCGTTTATTCCGAGATTTGCTTCCCTCTCACTCTCATACGACGTCGTAAGTCAAGTGCGCTTCTACTTCAGTTGCACCCTTATCTCAGCGTGAGAACTTTTGGCTAAGAAATTGCCTACGAACGGCGCAACTTGTTGAATTCCGCCCCACATGATTCCGCTCCGAGTGCGCACGATTTGACGTCTATGTAAGAAAGTCGCGGAACAGGCCATCAAAACGTTCTGTAGAACAAAGACTGTCGGTACATCATGTGTCCGCAAGTATAGTGGAAACATAAAATGCCGTTTAATTTGACATCCGTTAGTGCATATATATATATATATATATATATATATATATATATATATATATAGGCATTTTGCGCATATCGTTGTCGTCATCTGTACAAACGACTCATCATCTTGTGTGAGCGCTATTTGTGCATATCGTCGTCGTCATCTGTACATACGACTCATCATCATCTTTTGTCTCGTGCGGTGCTTCGTCTCTGACTCGGGCGACTACTCGGAACTAAAGGCATCGCATCGGTCGACGTCTCACAAGTGGTGGAGGTGCTGGGGTGGAGGTGCTATAGAGAGAGAGAGAGAAACGTGGTGGGAAAGGCAGGGAGGTTAACCCGAAAAGATTCTGGTTTGCTACCCTGCACTGGGGGAAGGGGAAGGGGAAATGAAAGGCGGAAAGAATAGGGAAGAGAAAAAGCAGTCACAAACAAAAATTCAAGGAAAAAAAAGGGAGGAGGTTGGAAACGTCTGTGAAAACTAGAGTCTGTCAGAAAGTCCACTCGATCGCAAAAACTTCAAGAGTGCCTTGACTGACTTGTTGTGGGACGACTGTATAGGCCGGTGTTCCAGGACTGTCTGCTCCGAAAGCGGCCGGTCGTCAAGACGTGCCAGCGTGGTCGCGAGTGACTGCCTATGTGCGCTGTATTGGGGACAGTGACAAAGTACGTGCTCGATTGTTTCCTCGTCGCCGCAGTGGTCACACTCAGCACTATCCTCCCATCCGATGCGGAAAGCAAACGACTTTGTAAATGCGACACCAAGCCACAATCGGCAAAGTACCGTTGTTTCGGGTCGGGATAGTCCAGGTGGAAGTCGAAGTCGAAGACAGGGGTCCAGTCGATGCAGACTTGTGTGTTGCAAACTAGGTGTGTTCCACAACGATTGTGTGGCATCGTTTCCAAGCACTCGAAGTTTCGCTGCTGCATCTGTTCTTGACAGCGGGATTGGTTCCTGTGCGCCGTCATCATGAGCAGATCTCGCAGCTTCATCGGCATATTCGTTGCCCATTAAGCCACAGTGGCTAGGGAGCCACTGAAAGGTGACGTCGTGTCCTTGCTCGACGAGGCGATGAAGGAGCTCTCGGATTTCGAGGACTAGTTGTTCGTAGGGTCCACGGCGTAAGGCGGAAAGCAAGCAATGTAGAGCTGCCTTGGAGTCACTGAAAACACTCCATTTGTTAGGTGGTTCCTCACGAATTATGCGAAGTGCGCTACGAAGAGCAGCAAGCTCCGCGGCTGTCGATGTCGTCTGGTGTGATGTCTTGAACTTCAAGGTGGAGACTTTCGCAGGAAAAAGCACTGATCCTGCAGAACCGTCCATGGTGGTTGAACCATCAGTGTATAGATGAGTATGATCACTGTATTTTTCGTACAGCATGATCAGCGAAAGTTGCTTGAGAGCTGGTGATGAGAGTTCGGCTTTCGTTCGAATTCCGGGCAATGTCAGTCGAACTTCTGGCTGAGCGAAGGACCAAGGAGGAAACAAAACTCTCGTTGCAGCTGTGTAACCTGGTGGAAGGTATATACGATGAGGCAGTATCGTCTGACAAAAAGAGGCACGTGGTCGGTCTTCTGGCAGTGAGGCTAGATAGTGGGAAGGGGCGCGAGCAAGGTGCCTGACGTGTGCTCTGAGCGCTTCCATAATAATGTGAATCTTGGCTGGGTAGCCATGTGCAATTGCAATGGTTTCTGATGTTGATGTACATCGTGGCAACCCTAGACAGACCCTAAGTGCATGTGCCTGAGCACTTTCGATTGTACGGATGTTAGTTCTACAGGTATTGGTGAGCACTGCCAAGCTGTACCTCAGATACCCGAGAAACAGCGTCCTGTAGAGTTGCATCATCGCGTGCACTGAAGTACCCCAGGATTTTCCTCCAAGAAACTTGAAGAGATGAGAGATGGCTGTCAGGCGCTTCTTTAGGTAG
The DNA here is from genome assembly GCF_013339745.2 of Dermacentor silvarum. Classification (NCBI taxonomy): domain Eukaryota; kingdom Metazoa; phylum Arthropoda; class Arachnida; order Ixodida; family Ixodidae; genus Dermacentor; species Dermacentor silvarum. The sequence continues at coordinate 59,906,056 of NC_051154.1, read as the reverse complement.
GTGACATGGGGACTCCAACAGAGATCGCGATCGATGATTACCCCTAAGAACCTGCGCGTTCTGACGTAAGAGATATTTTGTCCATCGATGGATATGGTGTATGGTGTCATTCGTTTCCGGCTAAATGCGACCAATGCACATTTTTCTGGGGAAATCTTGAGGCCTTGTTCACTAAGGTATGTCGTTATCAACGCCGCAGATTTTTGGAGCCTTGCACGTACTTGAGGACGCGTCACGCCAGATGCCCAGACGCATATGTCTTCACATATATTGACAACTTCACCGTATTTGGTAGGTATTCTGCGAGAGCAATGAGCACAACGTTGAAGGGTGTTGGGCTCAACACACAACCCTGTTGTACTCCACGGTGTGTATAGTGTTGAGAAGTTGGGCCGTCTTCAGTATTCACAAATAGAGATCGCATATGTAAATAACTGCGTGTCCAACGATAAAGCCGACCGCCGAGGCCAACCATTTCCAGAGCCTCTAATATAGCCTCATGAAGAACATTATCATATGCTCCTTTGATGTCGAGGAACATGGCGACAGATAATCGCTTACACGTCTTTTGATGTTGAACGTAAGTAACCAAATCGACGACGTTGTCAATGGAACAGCGGTGACGTCGAAAGCCAGCCATTGCGTCTGGATAAACTTCATAGCGTTCCAGGTACCATTCAAGTCTGGCGAGGATCATTCGTTCCATCACCTTCCCAATGCAACTAGCCAGCGCGATTGGGCGGTATGAAGTAATCTCTAGAGGAGACTTGCCAGGTTTGAGGAGTGGTACCAGGCGGCTGGTCTTCCATTCTTGAGGAACGTTTCCATTCTCCCAGGACTCATTGAAGATGTTCAGCAGGGCACTTCGCGCTAGTTCACCGAGGTGGCACAAGGTACTGTAAGAAATACCATCTGGTCCAGGTGACGACGACCGATTACAGAGGGCAAGTGCCGCGTCAAGCTCTTGAGTGGTGAACGGCAGATCCATGCGTGAGTCCCGTGTGTCCGGAACGTAGTCAAAGGTAAAGGAACTTGATCCCGCTGACTGGCCTGTAATCATGGCACAGAAATCTTCCGCTACGTCGAGGTCTTGTCGGCGTTGGAAAAGTGCTAGTGCCTTGAATGGAAAGCGTTGTTCCGGAACAGAACGTAGGCCTCTCGCAGTTCTCCATATTTGAGATAGTGGCTTGCGGGGGTCAAGGGACTCACAATACTTTGTCCATCGCTCGGATTCCAGTTTATCTATGCGGCGTTGAATCTTCTTTTGAATGAGCCGGGCTGTCCTTAGATCGTGAATGGACTTCGTGCGTTGGTATCTAATTCGTTCGGCGCGACGACGAATAGCACGAAGTCGCTCCACCTCCAGGTCGAATTGCGAGTACTTCGATGAGCACATGAGCGGGCACATAGCGGTCTGCGCCGCTTATTTAATAGCTTCCTGCAGTCCAGATAAAAGACCTTTCTGACAAGCGTCCTTCAGGTGGTTTTTAAACACAGTCCAATCAATTCTTCGTAGTGTGTTAGGCGGGTGAGTGTTTGACATGCCGTCGATCTTGAGGTAAGTGGGGATGTGATCGCTGCCATGTGTCTCAATGCTTAAAAACCACTTAACGCGCGTGGCAAAGCGGCGTGATACAAAGGTCAAGTCCAGGCAGCTGCTGTACACTGTGCCCCGTAGAAACGTAGGACTAGCGTCATTAAGCAGCAAGAGGTCATGATTGGAGAAAAATGAAGCGAGTCTTCGTCCGGTTGCGTTGACTTTTGAGCTTCCCCAAATGGTGTGATGGGCATTAAAGTCCCCGGTGATAATCCAAGGACCAGGAGACGCTTTTATTACGTCTTCTAGTCTTTTGGTGTCAAACGGGCTTGATGGAGATAGGTACGCGCCTACAAGTGTAAAGGTGAGCTTTCTATTTTTGACGGTTAAGCAGACATACTGATTGTTGTCATGAGGTTGCACAGGCTGGATGACGTAAGTAAGCTCACGGCGAATAAAGACGACTACCTTGCTATTTCCGTTGTTATTTGAGGACGTAATTGACTCGTAGCCGGATAGCCTGATAGAGTGTGTTAAATTTGGTTCGCAGATAACGATGATTGGAAATCGGTTAGCATGTACAAACTGGCGAAAATCAGCAATGCGAGATCTTAGACCTCTGGCGTTCCACTGAATAATCGATGCTTCTCTGACCTCCTTACGAAATGGCTGGTGGTTGTCAGCCATAGTTCACTCGAGGGTTGCTAGGACTGGGCCCAGTGAGTCCAGCACTTGTAGTCCCCTTCGTGCGGATGGGGTTTCCATGCTGGTCAGCATTACTCTGATGACATCAATTATGGACCGCAACATCGGAATGATTTTACTACTGTTGGCAGAACATCAACTGAAGGTTGCTTCGATGGAGGCATCAAAGGTGTAGGCTCCTTGGAAGGCTGGGCACTCAGGAGCGCTGGCCAATCTATTACAAGGGAAGGATTTTCCGTTGGAGGCCTCCTTGTGATCTCGGGTCTGCTTGTACTTGAAGCTGATCTCGTTGGCACAATCTGTGCATGAACTGCACCTTACGTTGTACGAACGTTTCCGTCGATGACGACGTCGACGCCGGATCTTTTCAGAAGCTTCACTGTGAGATGAGCTGTCCCTAACCATCTGTTTCAGGATAGCAAATTCTTTTTTGATCCGTGGGCAGTCTTTAGATGTGGCTTCATGAGAACCGTTACATTTGCCACATCTAATATTTGTTGCGCGGCAGACGTCTGCAGTGTGCGACTCCGCGCACCGAGGGCACACTGTAGATTTTGCACAGGCGCCCTTGACATGTCCAATCCTGAAGCACTTGTGGCATTGAAGCGGCTTAGGGACAAACGGCCAAACGACATGTCGGAAGTGACCGACCTTGACATGCGAAGGGATAGAGTCGCCCTTGAAAACTATCTTCACGCAGCGGCTGTTTCCGAGGCGGCATACGTGCGGTATGACTACTCCTTCATACGCCGGTTTAATCAGAATGGGCAGGTCTGAGTTCGTAATTGCCAGGTCAATGTCGTAGATTACGCCGGTAGTGCAGGTTTCTTCCATTGGTATAACCGGTCTTACTTTGATGTTTCCCAATTCTGTTATCTGTCGGAGCTTATCCAGCGCATTTCCACGGGTCGTGTCGACAGCCAAGACATTCTTTCGCGTGTTTATTCGGACCTCCTTAATTTCGTTTGGCGCCATTCTCTCAAAGAAAACGGAGAGAGCTTGCCTGTTTAATCCTCGAAGGCTGATGGAATAATCCACAGGTATGAAAAGGATGGTGTGCGGCCAGCGCTCGAGTTTTGCATGCAGGGTTGATGTACTCCCGGGTGATGACGTCTTGATGACTCTCCTTTTTGCCTTTCGGCTCCTCACCGATACAAAACTGTCGTCCGATGAGTCGTCGCCTGTGACTGAGTAAATCTCAGTGTCTTCGCTGGTGCTAGACCAAGTACCTCGCTTCCTTGAGGAGCTTGTCAAAGTAGACCTCTGGCCCGGTGGGATTGCAGGATCCGCATCCATGCCACTGAGGCATGGATGCGGTCCACTGAGGCTCCTGCTCTCGTGGCGTTAGTGCATATAGTTTATTATAGTACTACGCGATGGTTACACACTGCCAGGGCACGTATATTATACAGGGTTTGTCCGAAAAGTAATGTCAGTGATTATATTGTGAAGCGACTCTACGTTGCGGCGCGCTAGGACTGGTTGGGATTGGTGGAAGGGGAAGTTAGCTTACGCACGCGTGGCCGCTCAGTCGTTGCGACTATCTGGAAAGTAAGGACAGGCTTTTCTGTGGAACTCGTTTTCATTTTCCGTGCAAGCCGTAATACAGCGCTCTTTGGAACGCTCATCAAGTTGTCATTGACATCAAGTTTTGCGGGAAACTCGGCAAGTCCGCAGTGGAAACATTTCTTATTATAAAGACGGTCTTTGGTGATAAATGTTTGTCAGAATGTCAAGTCTACCGGTGGCATCAGGCCTTTTTAGAAGGTCGTGATGAGGTCAGCGATGAAGCCGGATCTGAAAGGCCATGAACGACCATCACCGACGAAAATGTGACGCTTGTGAAAGATCTGTTGAACTCATACCGTCGTTTGAGTGTCCGTTTAGTGGCACAGACAATACATTCCAAAAAGTACCGTTCACGAGATTTTGACAAATAATTTGCAGATGCGAAGGTTGTGCCCAAGGTGGTAACGGACAACCACAAATCGAGCCGAGTTGAAAAGTGCCAGGAACCTTGGGACTTTTGTGAAAGTGACGCCACCCCCCCCCCCCCCCTTTTTTTTTTTTAGACAATGTCATCACAAGTGACGAGACCTGGGTGCTTGAATATGAGCACTAAACGAAAATGCAAAGTACCGAGTGGCACACCTCGGCGTCCCCTTTCCCACAAAAGGCCAGAATGGGCAAGTCAAAGGTCAAGACCATGCTCATTGTGTTCTTTGACATCAAGGGGCTCGTCCACCATGACCTCGTAACACATGGTAAAAGCGTCAACGCCAAATTACACGTGGAGGTGCTCAAGAGACTCAAAAGAAGGATTCATCGTGTCCGAGGTGATTTCGTGGGCGATTGGAAATTTCACTGTGACACCACGCCAGCACCAAACGCCTTCCTCAATACCCGCTTCCTGGTCGATTGAAAGGTGCGAGTGGTTCCCCAGCTGCACAACAGTCATGAAGTAGATCCCCAGACTTCGTATTGTTCCCGCGCTTGAAAACTCCCATAAAATGACATCATTTCGGCACACTTATGAAAGTCAAAGAGGCTTGCACCTAGTCTAATGTTGAATTTCAATGGCGGAGCCGGAGCAGCCGACGGACTCCGCGAGCGAGCACTCGACTCTGGCGTAGAGCAACGCCTCCAAATCCGCGAGTGGAACACAAACTGCGCCGCCGGAGCAAGGCGGAAGCGGAAGTTCTATCCTTCGGGTTCCAAGTTACCCAGGATACCTTGCGTGCTGTCATTTCCTTCCGCTGTTTGCTCCTAGCACCGCCGCACCGATCACTTGACTTGTCTTGGTGAACGGCGCTTTTCAGCGCCGTTCACCCGCTGCTTAAAACTGCAAAATGGATATCTTGCCAATTAAGCGTGCAACAGCTTTTGTTTGCTATGGTGAGCACAAAGGATATAGACAAACATGGTAGGTGCCTTCTCAACTTGAAGGACGTCCTCGATGAAGCTCACTACTTTGTGCCTCTTCGCGGGAATGCGGAACATCCTGTCGAATTCCCGCTCATAAGCGGCAGTTTCAGCGTCGCTTTCACTATCCGAGAAATCGCTCGTGTCGGAACTTGAGCTTTCTGACTCGGAGCCGTCCCTATCGAGTAGCAGAAGCAATGCCGCACGCGCTGCTAGACTAGCCGAGCCGTTCATGTCGTCCGCCATTACCATCGCGAGTCGCGAGCGGCTGCGCCCCTCTTGCGGACAAACGTGGTGAAGGAAATGCGTCACGCAGAGTTCCGGTCCACTCCGCCGATTTTGTCGGAGCATCTTTTCCTGCTCCACGGAGTCACTCCCGCTCTGAATCCACTCCGACTCTCTCATTAGAACATTTTACTCTCGCCCTCACTCTGTCATTGGAACAAACTTGCTCCGAAACGAGCAGAAAAACTTGCTCCGACTCCGCCATTGGAATTCAACATAAAGGACATTCCGGAGGAGGCCTACCATGACGCCTTCCATACCTGGAAATCTCGCCGGAAGTGGTGTACCGACGCAGGAAGAGCCTATTTTGAAATCTTTTAATGTGTTGTACCGATCTGACCAACAAATGTTTTTTTTTAAATCGATTCACTGACATTAATTTTCGGACATACCCTGTATGTATGTGCAGGACTAGGGGCGAACAAATCGGACCACAGACGTACGCGTCCTGCAGGATGCTCATCAGCGCGTGCATTGGCCTCAGTTAATCGACCGCAGCGCGATTACGAAAAAAAAAAAAAAAACATTCTGGGACTTTACGTGCGAACGAAAGGATATGATTATGAGTACTCTGTGTGTGTGTGTGTGGGGGGGGGGGGGGGGGGGGGAGGGGACTCCGGATTAATTTTGATCACTTGGGTTTTTTAACGAACACCCACTGCACGCTACGTGGGCGTTTTTGTATTTCGCTCCCATCGAAATGCGGCCGCCGCGGCTGGGATTTGATCCCGCGCCCATGGGCTTTCCAGCGCAACGTCAAGGCCACTACGACAGTACGGTGGGTCTGCAGCACGATGACTCTATAATGGTGTCATCATTACGTGTACGCACATGGGAGCCCGCATTGCCAGACGGACTCGCACCGACCATGTGCACATCTGTTCTCTCTTAGATACTTTTCGGCGGCCACATTTCGCTGTGGGCGAAATGCAAAAAATGCTGGCTCTCCCGTAATCGAGAGTGGATGTAAGCATGAAATGGCTACAGACAAGTCAGATTGGTTGGAGATGATACTAACCACAATATTAAAATGAGTATAGTGCATGTTCGCAAGGGCACACCCCACCACACCACACCACTCAGCCATCCGCAGCGTGCCGGATGCAGCCGGCCTGGTCACGCAGCGTGGCGCCATCTCTCGAAGAAAGCGGCACAATACCCGCGCCGCGGAACTCGCGGACCGCTGGCGTTTAAAAGAGCGCAGGCAACCCTGTCTCAGCGCCAAAAGATGACAATCAGGTGTATTTGTTTTTTATTTTATTTTATTTATTTATCTATTTTTACATTCTGCAGTTCTGTTAGGGCTATGGCAGGAGTGGGGAATTATACAGTTGTAGAACGTACTCAAAGTGCAAATATAAGCAGCACGAGAGCAAAAAAAAAACATAAACAAAACAAAACATAGATCGATAACATTCAAGTTTAAGCAAGAAATCCAACGGAACGGAACGAATGGAACTAGACAGCGAGTTTAGATGTTCAGTGGCTTAAAGTAAAAAAAATGTATTTAAACGCATAAGTTGGTGACTGATATGGTACAATATTAAGATGGTGATACCTCCTAGATGAGGAAGGTTCCTGCAAATTTTGTTTATGATACTAAGGCAAGAAGTCTTCGATGAGTTAATTAATGAGTGCAATAGCTTCCGGGATTCTATGTTGCGACGGATGCTGAGAATAATTGGATTTCATTCTAAAAGTTTAGAAGACGGAGAAAACTTGCTATCATATCGACGGTAGATGAACCGGACAGCTTTTTTCTGGACCATTTCCAACTTCATGGTGTCTGATTTCTTATGTGGATTCCATACCACACAGGCATACTTCAGAAGGGGCCGGATAACTGATTTGTAAGTGACTGCTGAAGTATTAAAAGGAGCTGTGCGCAAAGTATGCCGGATGTAGCCCAGCTTTTTAAGTGCTTTGTTGCAAATATAATTTATATGATGAAACCATGACATGACAACGTCTTGTTGTCAAATCGTGCGCACTCGGAGCGGAATCATCTGGGGCGGAATTCACTAAGTTGCACCATTCGTACGCAATTTCTTAGCCAAAAGTTCTCAAACTGCGATAAGGGTGCAGCCATTAAATACATAAGGAAACGTGGATGGAAACAAACGCCTACAAAACGACATGTACACGGTTTTCTTGAAATCTACGTTCATTTGCCAGGTTTTACACCATTGGCAGAAATTTTCAAAAGAATCATTGAGAAGAATATTATCTTTAGGTGAGTGTATAGTTTGATAAAGAACGCAGTCGCCCGCATATAAACGTATAGTGACAGGTATGTTGGAAGGTAAATCATTAATATACAGCAAAAAGAGTAATGGCCCCAGGACGGAACCCTGCGGCACACCGGATGTTGCGTCAACAGCAGAAGAGTTAGCGTTCCTGAAGCAAACGTTTTGTGAATGGCCAGTGAGAAAACTATCGATCCAGTTAACAAGAGAGGTATTGTTAAATATTGAGTCAAGCTTGCATAAAAGTTTGCAGTGAGTAACTGTATCAAAAGCTTTGAAGAGGTCGATTAAGATAGAATCAGTTTGGTAACATAAATCAAGCGCACTAACAATGTCGTGACAAAATTCTATCAGTTGAGTAATAGTACTGTAACCACGTCGAAAACCGTGTTGAAAGTTGGATAAAATATTGTTATCAACAAGGTAGTCCGAAATATGCCTGTGTAGTATGTGCTCAGACTATTTTGCACGAGTGGAATGTTAGAGAGATCGGCTTGTAATTGAACAGACACTGTTTGTCGCCAGATTTATATAACGGAAAAACTATTGCTGTTTTCCATGACGAAGTGACTATTGGGGGCGAGGACTTGCGGAGTCGCCATCTGTCTGAAGCGCCTATAGCTTGCGTAGTTTGAGGGATAACGCGGCGCGCTCCTCATAGATTTGGCCTGTCTATAAAAACACCACGCGGAAGCCCTCCTGGGCATTTCTGTATGTACTCTTCAAACGAGGAAAGTTTTTTACTGTCAAAATGATAATCTTCGGCAAACAGAAAGCGCAGAATAGATTACAGGCGTTATCTGTTTACCGAATACGTGCAGTGAACGCCCATTGCGTGCGATCGCCACGATAGAGACCCCCGAACCAGGGGCCGCATTCACAAAAACATTCTTACGCTAAAACTGTTCGTAGAAGCAGGTGTCAGGCGTGGTGTTGGACATATCCTTAGCGAAGGCGGCTGGCCATTGGCTGGCAGCACTTGAGCACAAAAAGCTTTGTGAATTCGGCCCCAGCTTCTTGCGTGAAAAGTAGGCAATCGCTGAGAACAGACTATGTGAAATATGTCCTTATAGTGTGCTGTCTGTATAACCAGGCGGAGCATAACAGAATGAAGCCTCAATGCAGCGATCGCACGGTTCGCAACGACTGACTGCGCATCTGCATGCATGTCCGCGCACGATGTTTCGCTTTCGCTGCGAGCGCGTTTTCACACCGTGCCGTGAGCTTCAGGCCGCAGCATATGAACATTTGACAGTACACAAGCAACGATTGTTGCGTGGACGCTATCAGAGCTGTTCAAAAATAAATTCGTTATAACTATAGGTACTTCGATGCGTATACGGCGACTTGTGATGTGCCATCGCGACTATTCAATCATTGTTTTTTTTTCTTCTAAATTCTTGGAAGTTTCAATATCGTTATTTCTCAAGTTGCGTCGCACTGTATGTTTATCGGTCTTCTGAGCGAGGAATTTCCCGCTGCTTCTTTTTGTTAATTCAGTACATTCATTGTTTGGTGCTAACACAAACATGGACATATGCCACGCCTTTTTCGAATGTGCTTCTTAACGTTTTCTTTCCGTTCTGGTGAACTTACCAGTATCTAGCATCAACAAGTTCATAGACCAAATCTTCATGACATTGACCGGGCAGTGCGCGCGGGCGAGCTTCTCTGTGCGCGCTTTTAGCTACTCACCGAACATCGCAGCCCTAACGCCGTAGCAGAAATCTTCCTCGCGGAAGTGCTTGCTACAAACTCGAGTTCCGAGTTGTAGCCGACGGCTGTTTGCCGGTTCTAAGTTTCGCAATCCAAGCTACACGCAGCTTCTTGGCCTGCGGGTGCGTGTGAAGGCTGACACCGGGCTCCGTTGCGTACGCGTCCGGCACTGTGGTACCGAGCAATAACCTACCATGTCGGACGCCTTCAAAGGCAGCCACTACATATTATAGTGCTTTCACGTGTTGCCATGCAGACACCCCAAGCGGGAAAACATCCCAACCTAATCAGAACCGTAGCGCAGGTGGGACTAAACTTTCGTTTTCAGCTCGCATCGGCGCTTCCGAAGCAGACGACGCGGCCGTTATGTCCACGTGATCCCTCATACCACGTCACGCCGACGGTGGCGCCAGCTTTTCCAGTGGTGGAGCTCGCCCCCAATACTAGTTGATAGTGATTTCTTGAATATAAGCGTTAGGTAGCAACAACACCAAAGAGAATGACGACGCAGAAAAGTATTGGGAGTCTCATCTGGGCCGCAACTATTTTTCATGTCAAGGTTCAGGATCATGTTTAGACCACTTTGCTCAGAGACAAAGACATCTTCAATAGGGGGATACACATCACTGCTGTAAGGAGGAATTTCGCGGTTGTCTATTGTGAAAATAGATTGAAAATGCGCGTTAAATGCTATGGCGATTAGCTTATGATCAAGGGCATATTGTTAACATTGTTTTAGTATTTTCTAGGAACGTCGCTATCGGAAATGACAAATGAATGTTCAGCGTACTAGAAGTTACAGCTTGAGTGACATTGTGAACAAACATTAGGAAGGACTCGGAAGCAATATATTCTTGCAACTTGTTTGGGCAGTGACTAGCGTATGTAATGCGGTCCTGTACAAAAGGTTGGCGGCCAGAGACCGCATATTCTTAACTTTTGACTGGTTGCCCGGATGATCTCGTTTTGTTCTCGCAACGATGCCCTGATGTTTTCGTTTGAGTGCCCGGATAACGGCTCTGGCTTTTGGCTCAGGGCCACGTGAAGGTCGCTGACAACGGGAGCTAAAAGCATTTCATGCTTAAAACGTCAATGTAGCGTACATTGGGTGCACGTTAAAGAACCCAAGGTGGTCAAAATTAATCCGGAGTCCTCCCCACACAGAGTACTTATAATCATATCGTTTCCTTCTCACGAAAGTCCCAGATTTTTTTTTTATCGCTCTGCGGTCGTTTACCCGAGGCCAATGCGCGCGCTGATGACCATCCTGCAGGACGCGTACAGTCTGTGGTCCCGTTTATTCACCGCTGGTCCTGCACATGCAGATAGTATATGCGCCCTGGCAGTGTTTAACCATCGCGCAGTAGAATAAGAAGCTATATACACTAACAGATGTCAAATTAAACAGCATTGTATGCTTGCACTATACTTGCGGACACATGATGTACCGACAGTCCTTCTATAGAACGTTTTGATGGTCTGGTCCGCGGCTTTCTTACACAGAAGTTGTCAAATCGTGCGCGCTCGGAGCGGCATCATCTGGGGCGGAGTTCACTAAGTTGCACCATTCGTACGCAATTTCTTCACCAAAAGTTCTCACGCTGAGATAAGGGTGCAACTGAAGTGAATGACTGATTAGTGAGGTTTAACATTTCAAAGCAACACTGGAGCTATGAGAGGCGTTGCGCATTTCGCCCCATCGAATGCACAGTCGCGACTGACTACTAATCGAACCTGATACATCGTGCTCAGTAGTAGAACGCCATAGCCACTATGGCTAGTAAGACCATCTCTTTTTCGGGACTTACACGGTTCGCAGATCATTTTTCTTTCTTTCTTTTTTATTGCGATAGCAATTATATGGACACTTGAACCGGATTTCTGCGTCGTCGTCGCCGTCGTCGTCGCCGTCGCCGTCGCCGTCGCCGTTGCCGTGAGGTTCCCTATAGATAAAATCTGCGCAGCGCGCCGTATGCCCGAGAGGAAGCGTGCGGAGACGCGCGCTATCACGGAGAGCGAACGCACTCAATCTCCCACGCGCAAGCAAGGAAGCAGGAAGCCAGCGCCGGAGGGAGCAAGGGGGGGGGGGGGGGGGGGGGCGCACTTCTCTGCCAACAACCGCGCTCGTCGCTCGCTCGCACCGTCTCTTATCTCCACACGGCTCTGACCTCTAAGGTCTCATTCACACAGCCGTCAAACGCTCCGTCACGTCACCGTCACGGCATCCGTTTTCGTCAGAGGAGAGGGTTTCCGAGTCGTTTTCCCCTCAAAAACGGCTCGCCGGCGACGCAGAGCGGTGCTCTACGTTTCCGTCGCCAGCACGGTGACGGATCCCCGCCCCTCAAATATCGACCAATCAGAAATTAAGAAGCCGACGCTAAATACAGCCATATTACAAAGCTGAAGCTGGCAACAGCAGCGGCGGCTGGTTTGTTTACATGCGTGCCAGCATTGGTTCCACGTGCGGCACGTCGAAAAGTCAGCTGTGCGTTTCGGTGGTGCTCAAATGTGCGACATGGACCACGCCGATGGCCGAACTTGCGATTCCTGCACATTTTTCGCCCCCACGTACTTGTTCGTCGCCGAGCTTTGCGCCCTTGTTGCGGTCTCCGCTTGCAAATCAAGAACAGCAGCAGAAAACCGCTCGGCATTGCGAAAGTCGCCTATTCGTACACTGCTCCGTCGCGCCTGCTGTGCGTTTCTTTAACGTGACGGTGACGTGACGGAGCGTTTGACGGCTGTGTGAATGAGGCCTAAGTGCATTCGCCGCTCAGTTTCCGTTGAAGCGATAGACCGCACGTACGTTCGCCCGCTGCGGCGTATGCTTGCTGCCAGCGTTTTGACAGTCGTTGTCTGCTGTCATTCAGTGTGATCTCTTCGTGTTTGTGCGCGCTCACACCACGCTTGTTCATTCAGTTCGTAATAGTCGGGCCACATTTTCCAACGCTCGCTACACACGCAATGCTGCCCGGATCGGCAGTGCAGCGCTACAGGTGTGTCCCTTCGCACGCGCTGCCCACGGGAAGCGCTTCTCATGAACACCACCGTTTCACACGCGCCTTCTCGTGGTAATCGAGTCTCTCTTCATGTCGGTCTACTTACGCCGCAGCACACCTGCTTACTTAATCAGCTCATGTTTACTACAATTCATATTGCTACCAAAGCCGCTCACCTTACTTCGTATGACATTGCTGTGTTGCTATCGCATTCATTGCTTCGCCCTTAGGGCGAAACTGTGACATTTTTTTTTTTTTTTAGTTTCGAGAAAGCCAGCTCAGCACACTTTTCTTTTTAAACTGAAGTGACAATCAAACGAGACTTTGCCTTTAAAAGACCGGTCTTTCTCACTCGAGGTTCTGTACGAAAAAAGAAAAATGAATAAGAGCCCAACAAATTTACCGACGAAGAAAAAGTTGGAGTTACCAGCGGATGAATTCACAAAGCTTGTCGTTCGTAAGTACTTTTTTCTATTGGCAGGCCGTCTCAGCTAATATTTTATCCAACATTAGGATTGGCTGTCATTTGCCCTTAAGAAAAACTCTATTATAGCGTAAGAGCTTTTTATCAGTACGCGCTGGGACGGACGGATTGCGCAAACCTATACGCAAATAATACCCAAATAGCCAAGAATAACGAAATGAAGAACGGAGGGGGAGAAATATGGAGAGCAGAGGATCCCCACGCACACCGCTTGTGCGCATGGTGTCACGGCCTTATGATATCTCCGATCTTTTCATCGCGCGCCTGAGTGGCCGTACCGCACTCGTGGGCACGCGCGAAACGTCCGTGAGCTTCAGTAACAGTCGTGTATATGGTGTATCGCTCGGATCCGCTGCGCCCAGATTTAGCGTGATATTACAACCTGGCTGTATTGCTGCGCTTCAGGACGTAACCCTGAATCGTTTCTTCCTGCATGCTCAGTATATACGCCCTACCCCGTCGCATACACAGTCCGTGACCGTCCACTGGGCAATCGGTTTGATTGGCTCCCAAAGGGTTGTGCTTTCGTCTCGTGGATGAAAGCGGCGGCCCCCGTCTTTCTCTGCCTGCACCAGTGGGCGTGGGCGGAACGTTTTCGTCGCCGAACGCTGCGCTCCAATGGGTGGGCTCCGGTGAGTGCGCCCACGTTTCGGCGGTGACTGTCAGGCGATACGCGTTAGCCGAGGTGAGCGCCCACTTCGGCTTTGCACAGCGAACTGAACTACACCCGTCTAACACATATGGAGCTCGAAATATTTGTTATGCTATAACGCTATAGGTTCAAAATTATAAATTTGTAAGGTATTCTAGCCGGCTCCGCAGTTCTTCCTTAATTCCTGGCGTACTTAACCCCACTTGTTTGCTTTGTTACTATTGCTCTGGTTCTTCAAACGCTTACTAGGTCCAAAAGGAATCAGAGGTGGGTTGGAAACTCGGTACGAAATAACGGAGAATAAGTGCCGAACATAATAAGTATTTGCATAAAGGTACTATGAGAAATAAGCGGGGAGAAGTGAAATTATTAGACGATAAAAAATGCGCAAATGTGACCCAGAACAATGTAATTTATTCAAATTGAGGCACATAAATACGTACATTTCATACATAAATATGTGTATGAAAGTTTACCAAAAGAAAACTACGAACCGACGTTGAACACGAAAGTCATGGAACTATCAAAAAGTGGTGTGCAGTAGAGCTTAGCTATTATTAACTATTATTAGGCTCTCAGTATATGTCGTGGTTAAAAGGCAAAGCTCAGGACGAGCAACTTCGGGCAAGATTTTGCAAGGCTGTATGGTCGGCTAGGTCAGGTTTAATGTGACGCAGGCAGAGTGATTCCAGCTAACTCCCCTCGTCCCCTGTCCCGAAATTGACGCTCGCGCGCGCGCGCGCGCGCACGTGTGTGTGTGTGTGTGTGTGTGTGTGTGTGTGTGTGTGTGTGTGTGTGTGTGTGTGTGTGTGTGTGTGTGTGTGTGTGTGTGTGTGTGTGTGTGTGTGTGTGTGTGTGTGTGTGTGTGTGTGTGTGTGTGTGTGTGTGTGTGTGCGTGCGTGTGCGGTGTGTGCGGCCTGTGTGTGTGCATTCGATCTGCGTTCCGAAGAATGCAAATCCCCGTTAATTCCACTCCTTTATACTCCTCAGAATGGGGAGAGTTGGACCATTCCCGCTCCTGAAGTGGCCAAGCTGATCCGTTCCACTCCCCCAATTCCAGTCGATAAACGCTTTCTCTCTACTTGTTTACTACTTGTCCTCGCGTGCCTCGTAACAAAAACATATTTTCGATTCACTAACAACGTTATAAATAAATAACGTCATGAAAAGAGCACGCTAGTTTTCTAGCATCCCTGCGAGATGGTGCCATTGTGCCATTCTCTGAGCGTATGACAACATGAACCGCAACATTATGTGGAATATTTTGGAAGAAGGCTTAGGCAACGACTGTACACAGATTCCGAAAAATATTTATCTAGAAAATACCGTTTGCATTGTATGGGAAGGGATGAGGAGCGAGGAGAAAGTTGATATCTCCAAATGACTAAGACAGAGGTCCTTTTTATCCCCGCTGTTGTTTATGATGTACACGGTAAGGATGGAAAGAGCGCTAGAAGGAATCAATATCGGGTTTAATCTCCCATACAAACAGGCGGGCGGGATAGTAGAGCAGCAGCTATCAGATTTGTTTTATGCGGACGACATTGTGTTGCTTGCTAGCAGGCAAAGTGGGATGCAACGGCTGGATAATATATGGACAGGGAGGTGAGAATTCAGGATTGTAATTTAGCGTTATAAGATCAGGTCTTATGGTATTCAATGAAAACAATAAACAGACAGTGTCAATACTAGGCCAGGAAATACCTCGGGTAAAAGAATACAAATACCTTGCTGTATGGATAAACGAAGGCAATAGATATATGTAAACGCAGGAAAAAAAGTATAATAGCAAAGGGGAAGGGAAATGCGGCCATAATGAAACACAGAGTGCTACGGGGATGCAATAGATACGTGGTGCTCCGGGGTATATGGAAAGGTGTAATGGTTTCAGCACTTACATTTGCAAATGCGGTTGTTTGCTTGAAGTCAGAGGTGCAGTCAGGACAAGATAGCAATCACAGGTCAGCGGGACGCCTCGTATTGGACGCTCACGGGAAGGCTACAAATGAAGCCGTACAGGGGTACAGGGCCTGGACAAGTTTTGGGGTGAGGGAAACTCAGAATAAAATTGATTTCGAAGAACTACTGAGGAATATGAAAGAAAGTAGATGGGTTGTGAAAGTGTTCAGGTATTTGTACAGGAAAAATATTGACTCACCGTGGAGGAAAATTACTAGGAAGCTTACCAGCGACCGGTATAGTGTGTGCGACCGGTATAGTAAGCAACATGGCAATAAAGAGTGTAAAACGCAAAGTCAGAGAGGCTGAGACAATCTCCTGCGTGGCGGCAATGGAAAAGAAACCTGCTATGAGCAACTACCTAAGGGGTAAACATTACATCACGAAAGAACGAATTCATGATAACTCAAAGGGAAACTCTTGAGTGTCGAAGCGAGATCAGGATGCCTTAGAACGCGTAGAGCGAGGTACGCCAAGGAAGAAGTAGCGCTTGCCGTGCTAAAGCTCGGGAAACGATGGAACATGTTTTATTAGAATGTGAAGATATCTAGCCAGCTGTCGATTGGGGCTCCGCTGGTCTTCTTGAAGGCCTTCAGTTCAGGGATAGCAGGGAGAAAGTAAACATGTCCGCAATAGAGATTAGTAAAAGGCGATTGGAGGTTTGGTCGGAGAAAAGTAGGGAGCCCACAAACAGACTCTGCATACAAAAACAAAGTTCCCAATAATGGTTCAGAAAGATTGGTGCTGGGAATTTTTTGTCTTTTAAAAGGTAGATAATACATTAGGCAAAATAAGAAAAAGAGCTTGGTGGCTCAACCCACAGCTCCGTTTCAAAAGGGACGCTCATAGCATCCATCCATCCATCCATCCGTCCGTCCGTCCGTCCATCCGTCCGTCCGTCCGTCCGTCCGTCCGTCCGTCCGTCCGTCCGTCCGTCCGTCCATTCATCCATTCATCCATCCATCAATCCATCCATTCATCCATCCATCCATCCTGAGCTTTGTGTTCTGACGACCTGCAGTAACGACGCAATTTCACCACATCGATTCTCTTCCGCGTTGGATTAGCCTATGACTCCTGTTTGCATCGGGACTGCAGTTCAAACACGCAGTGCAGCAGCAGTGTTTGCACACCGCCTACTGCTTCGCTTGCAATGACACCAAATAACAATGCTGCTGCGTTAAGCGCCGCAGAAAGGCAGCGTCGTCGACGGCGGAATGTCATGAAGCTGACCGCATTGGACCAGCGAGAGACACGCCACTGGGAAGCACAACGCAACACTCCGTAACTGTACCTCTTGCATTCGTGGAACTGAGCGCGTCGCCAGTTACCGCGCTGCCTAAGATACTTCCGAGCCGGACCAAAATGGATACCTTCGAAGAAGCCGCTCGGCAACAGCAGGCAGCGCGTCAAACGAAGCCGCAAGAAAGCTGCCGACACGCAAATAGTGTGCCTTTCGTGGCAGCGGACGGCGAGTTCGTGAAGCGATTTACGGACAACCCCCTCGGCTTCGCTTGTACGGTTTGCGAACGCCCGTGGTTTCTTGTGGATTTGCGCAGTGCTCCAGTGCGTGCAATGCAGTTTCTCTGGGGAATGCTTCCCGGTCGCGATTTGTTCGACAGCTTTCGCTTCTTTGCCAATTGACGCTGATCCCTATGCCATGGTAGGGTGCCCATGATGTGTGGTTGCAACGGCTTCACATAACCTGCAGCACCCTACCCATCTCCCACCTCTCGGTTATATCTCTTAACGTCCAACAAACCTGCAGCTACTTCTATGAAGACACGTTTCACTTTTTGTTATTACCGATTCCTATGAAAGAAGAATCAACAATTTTTTTTTCAAGTAAACCTTTGTGACCGCCTCTTATCGCGCCTTCTGGAGACTAAACAGTGTGCGAAAAAACATGGCACGTTCCAAATCACCATGGACTGAAGCAGGGTGCAACCGGTTGTGACATTGTTTTTTTGCCTCCGTCCTTGTGTCCTAAGCTAACCATGCGCTTGATAAATCGAATCATTTGTGACAACTAGACGTTACTGTCCTTAAATGCACCTAAACCTTGTAACGCAAAACAATTTCCGGGTCTTCAGAAGTGTAGAATGTGTAGAATATCGTTCTATTGGTAGAGGCAGTCACCTATATGTAGCGGCAGAGGCAGTCACCTATATGTAGATACTCCGGTATTCACTAAACTGATAAATGGAAGAAATTCGCCAAGCCTAGCTTAGGGTAATTAGCAAATATACCGGTTTTGTAGTCTCGTTTAAAAATAAAAGCTCATCAACCAAAGTGAACGCGAAGGAAGAGAAGGTCGACCTAGATTGTATATGTATTTATATGTACTGAAATTGGGGGCATTACAAATATGCAATGTTGCATAATTGCATGGTATTTTTTCATTATTTTCTTCGTTTTATTGCAATACGTAACATTTTTCTCCGGACCCTCTATTTATTTTGTTCATGTCAAATTCTCGCATTCGTTTTTTTTTTTTTTTTTTTTTTTTTTGCATGCATGTACGTCGACATTGTGTTCTTTCGCGTCAACTTTGGTTGGCACGCCTGTTGCTCAGTGGCTACGGTGTTGGGCTGCTGAGCACGAGGTCGCGGGATCGAATCCCGGCCACGGCGGCCGCATTTCGATGGGGGCGAAATGCGAAAACACCCGTGTACTTAGATTTAGGTGCACGTTAAAGAACCCCAGGTGGTCAAACTTTCCGGAGTCCCCCACTACGGCGTGCCTCATAATCAGAACTGGTTTTGGCACGTAAAACCCCATAATTTAATTTTTTTTTGGTTGGCACGCCTCCCCCCCCCCCCCCCTCCACACAAACGCACACACTTTTTATTTTTATTTTTTTGACCAGGAGGCCAGGTGGGCCATTTCCAGAGATAGTGCAGTCTATGGTATAATGCATTCTATGGTATGGTATAATGGGGACGAATTACAACACATGATTGAGGACCTTAACCGAGAAAGTGTAAGAGTGTGGTTGAAGATTAACAAGCAGAAGACAAAGATAATGTTCAATAGCCTGGCAAGTGAAAAAGAATTCAGGATCGCCCGTCAGCCTGTAGAACCTGTGAAGGAGTACGTTTATCTAGGTCAGTTACTCACAGGGGACCCTGATCATGAGAAAGAAATTTACAGAAGAATAAAATTGGGTTGAAGTGCATACGGCAGGCATTGCCACATCTTGACAGGGCGCTTACCATTGTCGTTGAAATGTAAAGTGTAAAATCATTTCATTCTACCGGTGCTAACATATGGGGCAGAAACTTGGACATTAACAAAGAATCTCAAGAACAAGTTAAGGGCTGCACAAAAAGCGATGGAACGAAAAATGTTGGGCCTAACGTTAAGAGACAGGAAGAGAGCGGTGTCGATCAGAGAGCAAACGGGGATAGCCGATATTCTATTTGACATTAAGCGGAAGAAATGGAGCTGGGCAGGCCATGTAATGCGTGGGATGGATAACCGGTGGACCATTAGAGTTACAGAATGGATGCCAAGAGAAGGGAAGCACAGTCGAGGACGGCAGAAAACTAGGTGGAGTGATGAAGTTAGGAAATTTGCAGGCGCAAGGTTGGAATCAGCTAGCGGAAGACAGGGGTAATTGGAGACCACAGGGAGAGGCCTTCGTCCTGCAGTGGACATAAATATAGGCTGATGATGATGATGATGATGATGATGATGATGATGATGATGATGATAGTGGTGGTGGTGGTGATGGTGATGGCATAATGCGCTTATTTTAGAATATATTGACCCTCTGCCTTTAATTTTACCTACTCTTAGGCCAGACTTGTACGTAACGAATTGCATGTAATTATTTGTAATCAATTACGTTATTGGGTAATTTTTAACTTAACGATTACTTTGAATTATGGGGTTTGAGGTGCCAAAACGACGACCTGATTAAGAGGCACGCCGTAGTGGGGACTCCGGAAATTTGGACCACCTTGGGTTCTTTAACGTGCACCTAAATCTAAGTACACGGGTGTTTTCGCATTTCACCCCATCGAAATGCGGCCGCCGTGGCCGCGATTCGATCTCGCGACCTCGTGCTCATGCAGCCCAACACCATAGCGACTGAGCAACCACGGCGGGTTTAACGATTACTTTTATTACTCGGTAACGCTCCCTGTAATTCATTTATTTTTTCCAGCAACCGATTACATGCAACCAGTAACATTTTTGACGAAATAAGCTCTGACAGCTGACACAGCTTTGAGAACTTATATTTGGCGGTAGCTACAGAGCCCAAAGGGATGAAAACATGTAAGCCGCCCTCAGAAGTTTTTGGAGCACAGGAAATGAGAATAGGTTAAATTTTCTCGCGACCTCACCACAGAGTGTGAAATGTATGTCAGGAATGTGATTATTGCATGGAGAAGTAACAACTCTACCTTTCCGTTGAAGGACGTGTGCCCACGCGGCGATAAAATTTAGATTTTACTCGGATCCCATGTTCCGAGAACTTTTGTGCGGGGACGTACATGGGTTAGCTCCTTACCATAATCAGTGTCCTGCAGCTACACCTGGATAACCTGAACATGTCAGGCTTGCAGATTTGCACACGCCTCTTGGAGGTCCGACCTCTGAGGCTTTCTTATATAATAAATTTCCTTCCCTCCGTCCTGGAAGCGCTTGCAGGTGGCCTTCATAGGTGATAAGAGCTGCTGTTTAATTATTCTTCGCTTAGTGCAGTCTATGATTTCTATGATATTGACAGAGGCCTTTAGCAGCTAAACTCTTACGTTTCTATCTGTTTGATATTACGTGACTCATATACACCAATTTTTTTGTGATTGTAACACATGAACAGTATTTCTAGGGCTTAATAATATGCAGCATTATATTAAATTACAATACAGATTTGGACACCTTTTCAGGGAGCGAGAACATTTGCTGGCATCTGTTACAATTCGTCGTCTAAGTCTAAATGCCTAACGAGTGAAGGGCACCGATAGCAGGCCAACCAGATGTTGCCCGACAAATTGAAATAGCTCGATAGCGATGACCACTTCGAACGTTGATGCCAGGGAATCATATAATACGAGTCTTTAGTTTTTCGCTGGCCCTGTCGCGAACGCCTTCCCCTAGCTGCAGCAACAATGAAACGTTGCGCTTCATAGAGAAACTAGACCCGAACATCGCGTCATTGAGTAACCACAATGGTTTTGTTTAAATATATTCATACATTACTATACAGCTCTTCTATCCAGCGCGCACATCGAGCGAGTTGTCAGTGTCTCGACAGATGTGTTCACTGGAAAACAAGGGAAGATTACCGAATAAAAATTTGAAAACGAACAGTCATTGAAGATAAACAACGTGTGAAGAGACGCATTGAAAGAGCCAGGCCAGTTCGTTCTTTTTACTGCATTTGTGCAATTGTGATAAAAGTAGGGAGGAAACTAACGTTCAAATAGTCAATTCCATTATAGCAATTGCTCAATTACTTTCGTGTGGCAGTAATTATTAATCTTAATCAATTACATTTTTGAAAGAATTATAAGTGTAATCGGTCTCTTTTTTTTTTCTATAACATGTACAAGTCTGTCTGAGACTAATTCTCGCTTCTTGTCTCGTTGAGACCCACATTTTGGCACCTTTTGCGACTCAAGATCGCCCTTATTTGTTAAGGGACTATATACATAGATCCGAGATCTCGGACACGCCAAACCAGCATATGAAGTAAGCAAAGACCTCCAGGAGCATGGTTTGTTGGGCAAGTTGGTATTCCATACTTTAGGCGAGCAGCATGAACTGGAGCACTAAACAGTGTGTGTGTGTGTGTGTGTGTGTGTGTGTGTGTGTGTGTGTGTGTGTGTGTGTGTGTGTGTGTGTGTGTGTGTGTGTGTGTGTGTGTGTGTGTGTGTGTGTGTGTGTGTGTGTGTGTGTGTGTGTGTGTGTGTGTGTGTGTGTGTGTGTGTGTGTGTGTGTGTGTGTGTGTGTGTGTGTGTGTGTGTGTGTGTGTGTGTGTGTGTGTGTGTGTGTGTGTGTGTGTGTGTGTGTGTGTGTGTGTGTGTGTGTGTGTGTGTGTGTGTGTGTGTGTGTGTGTGTGTGTGTGTGTGTGTGTGTGTTCCTTCACTTAGCACCACATGCGAACCCATCACATTGGTTTGAGTGTTAATGTCTTTTTGCTGAGTCATTGTCATTTTTGCCAAGTAATGGTCATGACTAACTTCTACCACCACCCTTTCCTTCACTTAGTACCCACGTCCGAACCCATCAGTGGTTTTTGAGTGTGAATCTTTTTTTCGCCGAGTCATTGTCCTTTTTGCTGAGTCATGCTCATAACTATGACTTCGACCATCAACATTTAGCCTTTTCCTTAACTTAGTACCACATCCAAACCCATTCCATTGGTTTTCGAGTGTTAATCTTTTTTCGCTGAGTCATTGTCATTTTTGCTGAGTCATGCTCATGACTATGACTACCATCATCCTTTAGTGTTTCCTTCACTTAGTACCCATGTCCGAACTCATTCTAGTTACATACTAATTAACGAAACGACCATAAGAGTCCCTAGACGTAGGCGGCTGTTTCGTGATTTACATGACACACATGTCATGATATTCATGCCATGAGCTATCATTTATGTTCGTCATACACTGTTGTCATGCTATGCCAACTTTGGTACCCACCAAGTTACCGAAACGACCATGAGAGCACCAAGACGTAGGCGGCTAGATCGATAGATAGATAGATAGATAGATAGATAGATAGATAGATAGATAGATAGATAGATAGATAGATAGATAGATAGATAGATAGATAGATAGATAGATACTGTCAAAGTGGCAAGTGTTCGCCAAGAAATGCTTCGCATTTAAAACGATTCTCTTCATCTAAGAACGCTTGCGCGCCTATTATGTTCTTTCCCTGAATCGACGTGGTCGATCGGGGAATTATCCCGGCGTGAAGCGCCCGTCGGGCACACAATGGGTGCCTCACGTAGTAGCCACTGGGCGACGGAGGCGCGAAGTAGACGTCGCGAAACGCAGCCGCCGTATCCCCAAGCGCCGTGTCGCGAGCGAGTTGGACCAACTCAAAACGAGGAAGGCGCCTCCTCCGCTTGTCGCCGCCACCTGAGCGGGCATCATCCGTCTCGCACGGTAGCAGCGGGCGCCGAGCACGCGTGCCCGGGATGACGCTATCGCAGCACGCATCGGCCGGCGAGCCCGCGGCGGGTCGCGGCGCCACTGCGAATCAAGCGCCGGCGTCCATCAACCGTGCTGGCAGGCGCTGAGCTGCCGCGACGGTGGACGCCGCGCCACTCCCCCTCCGCGGAGGAGAGAGGCAATCAGGCTCGCTTGGCAGGCCGACAAGATCCGGGCCCCAGCGGCATTGAGACGTGCGGTCCTTGTTGCCAGGCCGGTCGGGATCGCGAAGCTGACGTTTTTCGCCCGCCACGAGCCGCGCTTTACTTTCTTGCTTCGTTCGCGCCTCCCACGCCCCGCGGCAGGGCACCCTGAGGAGCGAGAGCGGCGCTTTAATTCTCGTCGAGCTGCCTAGTTAGGTTGCCGTCAGTTGGGGGGCGGGGGGGGGGGGGGGGGGGGACGCAGTGGCGGCCCAGGAACGGGCGCATCCCTCTCCGGTGAGGCTGGCCAGTACGGGGCCCGCGGGTCGCGTCGCCTCCTGTGAAGACAGACGCTTCACACCACCAGCACGCGGTCTGGGCTCCGCCGGGGAGGGAAGCTGGCAGGCCGTAATTTATCGCGAGCTATAGAGGCGAGAGCAACGCCGCTGCAGGCGGTGGGGCGCCCGTCGCGAAGGTGTGTATATACGGGGGGCACCTTTCGTCGAAAGTGGTGATGGCGGCAGCGGCACTCAAGGGGGAAGCCACGACGCGTTTACAGGTTTCGCCTGCCTGGCCTCTATCGTGGTGCGGAGTGGGAGAGCTTCGCCGACGCTTCATCGCAGTCCCGTCGATGGAAAAATGCGCTGAGAGCTTGAGAGGATACTCGGGTTCGACGTACACTCTCTTAAGTGGAACGAAGTAAATATTGCGAACGAATTGTCTTTTTTTTTTTTTTTGGTCAGGTGGACGCAACCATAAAGCAAACGCACTTGGACTGAATACAGCATGCTTATTGATCTTGGAGTAGCTAGGTTCAGAATATCCCCTAGAAAAGCTCCCAACGCAAAAAAAAAAAAAAAAAAAAAAAAAAAATTAATAAGAGCTGTTTTCGTTCGGAGGTTCCCCTGGTGGTGTTCGCATACGCAAAAATAAAAAAAGAAAGAAAGAAGAAGAAAAAAAAAACTGAAACGAGGCATATATAATGGCTAGTAATGGGATGAGAGAAATTGAGTAAAATATGTCAAATGTAAGGAAGACCCTTAACACACGAGTCTAATTGCGATAACATAACACACAGTATGTGCAAAAATGCACAACATCATTCATCAGCGAACATCTTGACGAAAAGTGACAGAGGCAAAAATAAGAAGAATTTTCAGAAAGGGTTGCCCATTGGAATAACTTAGTGTCATAAGTAAATTACGCCTTATAAATCTACATCTCCAACTTACAAACCCGTCCACGCAGACATAGGCATTCACAAATGCTTGCTGAATGCCCTTTCCTTACCGACTCCTTCAAAAATTCATTTTTTCTCATTAACTATAAAAGAATGGAATAAGCTTCCTCTGCACACTATTTAATGTGCGTCACCTATCCAGCTTTTATCTACCATTGAAAGCAAAATAACAAACCTGTGAGATTGTGTTGTTATCCTTACACCTGATTGATTTATGGAACTATGATTGTTGGTTTTTCTTTCTTTTTTTCTACCTTTGCAAATTTGAAGTGCCATAGTATCTATTAATGGGAGAACATTATATGCGCCCATTACGCGAAAATCCGTCGTAGTCGGCGTGACGGAAAGATGGTGCCAAAAATGGCCGAGGCGCAAAGAGACAGAACGCCAGGAAATGCTCGGATTGACGTCAATTTTCTCTGGGAGGTTCCTGGAAACAAAGTAAATTATTGACTTCGGAAATAAAATTTGGTAAATATCGGTCTGGGTGGAAATCGAACCTGGGCCTCCGGCGCGCGAGACGTGCACGCTTCTCCGACTCCACGGTGGCGCCACAGTAGTGGTTGACTAAAGGTGTGCATAGTGCGTGCGTCATTGGACACGTAACGGCGCAGCCAATGGGGAGAAGGTGGCGCCACGTCATGAGTGTATAAAATGAGTGTATAAAATGAGTGTATAAAATTAAATCAATTAATGTCCAATAGAACACCACTGAGTGGTCCTTGGAGTTATGAACTCCTCGTGGGCAAGTGAGCGCGTTGAGACGCTTGGCGCGTTTTAATTTGGCTTTACCGAGGCGCAGTTAGAACGCAGGTGGGAGCTTGTGCGGACAAGGAGCGCGCGGACAGAAACATTTCACCAAGGGGATTCTAATGATTTCGCATTACCACACGTAGGCAGTCATAAGTGTCTCTGCCGCATTCCCCCCCCCCCCCCCCCCTTTACCTGTCTGTCTATACAAAGTGTTTCAGCGAAGGCTTTCAAGTTTTTTTACAGGTTGCCTGTGGCAGATAGCACAATTATATTTCATCAGATGGTCTAATCGAAGAGGCGGATAATATTACTTGCGCGAAAAATTAAATGTATGATCGAATAATGAACAAAAAATCACTAATTAAGTTTTTAGCTAATTACTTTATGGTCCATATTGCAGTTTACAAATTCTAGCCGTGGAATTCGCAAGGTGTATCCACTTGGAACGAATTCGCAAGATGACACCAGTTTCGAGACATTAATTGCCGGACTTTGCGGAGAAATGCATTGGCGTTCCAGTTACTTTCTTAACAAAACGTCGTTTTATGCATTGAAGCACGAAAGGAACTGGAACGCCAATGCATATCTCCGCAAAGTTCGGAAATTAATATCTCGAAACTGTGTCACCCACAGAATTCGTTCCAAGTGGATCCGCCTTGCGAACTCCACGGCTTGAATTTGTACATTGGAATATGTGCCATATGGTAATTATTTAAAAACTTAATTAGTGAGTTTGTCTTAATTAGTCGACTATGCATTTTAATTTTTTCTGCAAGTAATGTCCGCCTCTTCGAGTAGACCAGCTCACGAACTAGAATTGTGCTATCTGCCACAGGCAACCTTTAAAAAATTTTGAAAGTGTTCTTCTTTTTGGGGTTTTACATGCCAAAACCAGTTCTGATTATGAGGCACGCCGTAGTGGAGGGCTCCGGATTAATTTTGACCACCTGGGGTTCCTTAACGTGCACTATAACGCAACGTTATGATCGGCAAGGAATTCGACAGGTCAATGGGGGAAGAAACATCGCCGCGCGCGTTCCCATGACGAGAGGTGGTTATCGTCTCCCTGGAAACTCGGCTCCCGCAAGTGTGGAAATCATGCCCGCGTGTTTTCCCGTGACGAGATAATCGCCTTCATCCCCGAGAAAGCGTCACCCCTTTTACGCTCTGAGCGGACGCAAGTGCGAACACACAAGGGAGAAGGCACGAAGGGGAGAGGTCGTCGACTTGACAACCTGTCAAAGGTACTGATTCCACAAGTTCACGTCCACAAGGGGGACATCGGCTACTACAAGACCGCCAGTGGTTATTAAGGCCGTCCTGGCCCCCATGTTCGGCAAAACCGCTCGAGACTCGGATAGAGTCAAAACCATGTACCAATGAAGTGAATACAGTCTTTTTTTTTTTTTTTTTTTCATCATCACGATGCCCGCCTTCATCGCCGTCTCCTGATTCTTGCGGTGACGACCCACCTCACCCGGTCGAGATTGTATCAGCAAGCACACGGGCGTTTTTGCATTTCGCCTCCATCGAAATGCGGCCGCCGCGGCCGGGATTCGATCTCGTGCTCAGCAGCGCAACGTTGAAAGTGTTCGCTGAAACATCCGGTATTGCGCGCAGATGTAATTGTCATTCATTGTACCTTCATTGTAATAATACTGTAATTGTATTTGGAATAATATTGTATGACAGTTTGTATTATTATTAATTCTATTTACCCCCGAATATATGCCACGTGCTATGATGCCCTTGGGATTGGCAGTACATTCAAATAAAAAAAAAACGAAAAACAAAAACAAAGAAGCGTTCAAGACAACTTGCTTTCGCGAAGTGCATATTTCCGCTGCATAATGCCAGCGGATATGGTAGCGATTTTTCATAACTGTTGCGCGTTTATGCAAACAGATGATTGCATATGATCCCCTTGGCATTGGCATTATATTAAAATAAAAAAAGAGAGAAGGAAAGAAGCGTTCAAGCCGACTTGGTTTCGTGAAATACAGATTTCAGCTGCATATTGCCAGCGGATATGACAGTGATTTTTCGTAACTGCTGCACATTTATAGAAAGAGATTATTACAGCCCCTAGACAATCTCTTAACGTTAGTCTTACTGAGAAAACGAACGCAGAACACGCCTGCTCATCACATTGTATTAGACAATATGTGGCAAAAAACAGCTGTAAATTGGTTGGCGAAGGGGAAGAATCCTCAGCTGGGAGTAAAGTGGCGTGGCATTGCGACACAACACGCTAAATAATAATAATAATATCAATCAATTAATTAACCAGTTAATCAATCAGTCAATCAATCAGTTAACTAATAATTTATTTAACATCACCGGGAGCAACACTGAGGTCTGAATGCTGGTGCAAAGAGAGAGATAGAGAGAAAAAAAAAGTGGAAATATAAAACTACAACAAAAAGTGATGGTATAACACAATTACAAGAAAATAAAACTAATAAAGGACTGGATAAACAGCTACACATTAATGAGCAACAATACAGCAAGAACGCCAAATTGAGATACGGTGAACATGTACAGAAGGAGAGAGAAACTGTGAGAAGTCAGGAGAGGAGCGCAGCTAGAAAGAAGGCTTATGAGATAGTGTGAAGCTCAGGATAGAAAGAAGAAAACACGTTTTGAAAGATATCAGTGGGGAGAAAATGACACTGTAAAGACTCCGCATTCTGTGGAGAGGCGAGTGTCTGCTGAAAGAGACAGGAACGCGGAAGGGTTTATGTGCCCTGGTAGTCTTCTGCGGAACCTGCAGTGATACAGAAGCCAGTAGACCCAAACATGCAATATTTTCATGAATGATTTTGTATAACAAATTACGACGTCGGTAAGACTACGTAGGCAGCTAGGTGACGGAAGTGTAGGATAATTATTCAAACTTCAAAGTTGTTGCTACACAAGGTCAGAAAACTATGTTTATATATACTCATAAACTTTTTCTGTAAACGTTCAATTCGTCAATCAATCGATTGATCAATCAATCAGTCAATCATACAAGTGTTTATTATAGTCACCAGGAACAGCTATGCAGCCGTCGTACTGATGCACTTGAAGAGTAACACGTGAGACAAAATGTACAGGTAAGACAAATGTTGTAAACAAAACAATGTGAGATAAAGAAACAAATATGGAAACAGAAAACAAGGAGGCGGGCGTAAAGGGGAGTTAATCATGCAACATGATTATCTACATATATACAAAACACAAGGAATGAACGATTAAATATGTCAATACATGCAGAATACTTGTTACAGTTTCTTTTTTTTTTTTTTTTTTTTGGGGGGGGGGGGGGGTAATCGAGCCATAACACAGTCTAATGAAACAAGGCCGCGCAGAAAACGCAGATTGCTGCCTGGTATAATTTTGCGGCACGGAAAATCGCACATGATCAAGAAGCTTTCGACAATGCATAATGCAATGAACCACCTTATCGAGGAACTAAATGTCTGATTTGAAACGGCTTGATTTTAGAGGTGTGCGTTGAGATATACCGGGTGTTTCAGCGAAGACTTTCAAAATTTTTAAAGGTTCCCTGTGGCAGATAGCACAATTCTAGTTCACGAACTGGTCTACTCGAAAAGGCGGACATTACTTGCACAAAACATTGAAATGCATAAGCGAACAATTAACACAAACTCACTAATTAAGTGTTTAACTAATTACCTTATGGCCCATATTGCAATTTACAAATTGTAGCCGTGGAGTTCGCAAGGCGGATCCACTTGGAACGAAGGAATTCTCGGGATGACACCAGTTTCGAGATAATAATTCCCGAACTTTGCGCGGAAATTCATGGGACTTTTGTACTTGAATGCATAAAACGACGTTTTGTTAAGAACGTAACTGGAACGCCAATCCATTTCTCCGCCTGCATTTTTCACTGTTATGTGATACCTTACGGATTTGTAAAATGACGGCTGACTGTCTACGATGGCCAAAGTGCACGCTGGCACCTATTTATATTCAAATGCGTTTATTTTTTTTCCCCGCGCGCATACTGCCACTACATTCACGTTGGCAAGTAGAAGTGTAATATATCTGCTCGAGTTCGTCATGTGCCGGAAACACACCATACCTCACAGTTGGCGGGTCGTTGATCGTTTTGTGAGCTGGTTTCAAAGCTTTGAATGAGTCGCTTTCTGGCGTCGGCGGTTGCTTTCGTCTGTGCATTTTGCTGTCGTGCTGGGGCGCGTAGCAAGACTGAAACATACTGCAATCGCTCGTGTTCTTAGATTTAGAGAACCCCAGGTGGTTAAAATGAATCTGGAGCCGCGCCCACTACGGCGTGCCTCACTTATGCCCCAGAATTTATTTATTTATTTTTTGCAATACTGAAAGAAAAACTTTATGCTTGTCTACGTAGCATCTAGTGTTGGCTTTTTCAGCAAATGGGCAAACCTAACTCGCAGGATTAAGTATGTGAGTCCAAAGGCAAATGTTTATTATTTATTTAATGTTATCCGCAGCGCCATTCGATCTTGGCATTATTGCAGGGGGCACAAAGCCTCATAAAATTAATCAACAGTCGCAGTTGAAGGTGAGGTATCACTTGCTTATATCGAACGTCTATCTAACCGAAAGCAATGTTTCTATCGTGCCGCCAGATGTTTGCCTAGTAACCACCCCCGCTGGTCAGCTTACAAATCTGCATAGCTGCACTCAAATCCGCTAAAGACAACTTTCTTACTGACTTTTTGCCGTCTATGTTACAAACTAATGCAAAAACATTTTGCCGAGTCATTAACCCACTGTACGACAACCATATTTCCTTGAATGACTCGGAAACGATTCGTCATGTTCTTTGTCAGTGCCCACAATACAGTGTGCAGAGACAATCGCTCTCCGTCGTGCTGAACCAGTTGGACGACCAGCCGTTATCGGAAGAAAGAATTCTGCAACATCGACGCGACTCAACATCGCATCAGAAGGCCGTGCAAGCGCTCCTGCGGTTCCTGAAGTCCACTGGCCTGTGTGAACGTCTGTGATTGGAACGCCTCCTTTGTTACCTATGCCTGTGTCTTTTTTTGTGTTTTTTTTTTCGCGCGCTCTCTCTCTTTCCACTCTCTCCAGCTCCTTTATCCCCCACCCCAGTGTAGGGTAGCAAACCAGAAACTCACTTCTGGTTAACCTCCCTGCCTTTCCTCTCTCGCTTGCTCTCTCTCTCTTGATTGACTCATCCGGTAACCAGATTAGTGAGAACCATTGCGCCACTGTTCTTAACGAATATTTCATGAACATTTATCTGGATAGCCATAATGAATTGCCTATTGCGGGTTCACACAATTATTTACCCATGTCACCAGTGATTGTTTAACCACTTGGCGTTGTACGACTAATTGAAGCACTTAAGAATTATTCTTCTCCTAGTTATGATGGTATTAATACATTTTTTCTGAAAAATACTACTGCTTACAGTTTCATTATACCAAATAAAATTTTCCAACAGTCACTGGATACGTCTACACTTCTTAGACAATGGAAAATTAGGAAGGTTGTTCGTTCCACTCCATAAATATGGTAATAAAAACTGTTCAACTAATTACCGCCCTATTTCTTTAACTAGTGTCTGTTGTAAACTGCTCGAGCACATATTTACTAACCTAGTCAATTTTATCGAATATAATTCATTTTCACGGTAGCGCAACATGGCTTCCGCAAATCATATTCATCTGAAACACAATTAATAGCCTTTACTAATCACTTCCATCAGATTTTTGATTAATCATCGCTTGCCGACTGCATTTTCCTTGACTTTTCAAAAGCCTTTGATAGGGTTTTCCATAGAGTGTTACTTTACAAACTGCACCAACTAAATCTTGACAGTAACCTCTTAAAGTGGATTGCATGTTTCCTTACTAGCAGATCAAGAATTTGTTGCTGCAAACGGCCATATTTCTTCTTTTTGCGAAGTTAATTCTGGCGTACCGCAAGGTTCTGTCTTAGTCCTCCTGTTGTTTCTCATTTATATTAATTACCTCATCAATTACATCATCTAACATTCATCTCTGTGCCGATGACTGTGTTATTTTTCGAGAAATTACTAACGATGACGGCATTAACGAGTTGCAATCTGACCTTCACGCTATATTTAACTGGTGTGCAAAACATTAAAAAGTGCGAAGTCACGCGTCTATCTAGAACTTCCACTAGCTCACCTCTTTACTATCTCACATTCCTTTGGTTGTTGTTGTTGTTGTTGTTGTTGTTGTTGTTGTTGTTGTTGTTGTCCTGAGTGGGTTGTGGCGCATACCCACAGTGGGGGATTGGCCATGAATCGGGTGGTTATGTTCGGTGCATAAAAACAAGAGAATTAACGAATAGAATACTGGAGTTTAGACAGGAAAATTTTGTGAGAGGAAAAGAAAAAAAGAACACTAATTAAAAATAGGTTAAAAAGAAATATATGAATAAAAGAAAACTATGGTGGCAAAGGTGACAATAAGTTTATCATGGTAATCGATTTGATTCAATGAGATAATTTTGGATTGCCAAGCAAGCATTCCTGTGGCTGAACCCAATAATGGAGGCTCCGAAAGAGAATTACAGGTTCCGATAAATATAGGCCAATATTGCGAAGCGGAATTTCCAGTAGTCTTTTCCTTATTGCAGAAAAACGCCTACAAGACAACAAGAAATGGTCTATTGTCTCCGCTTCGCCACAGAATGAGCATAATGGTGAGGGGACCAAACCAGACCTGTGTAAGTAAAAGTTTAACGTAGGGATACGGCAGCGCAGCCTCGTGATGGCCACTTCAATTTTCCGGCTTTGGCAAAAGTCTCTGTGCCAAGGGTATAGGAGATGTCTGTATTCCAAAGAATTAGTTAGAGCAGAGCCTGACACTGCCTGCATAATGACACTCCTGCGAAATCTAGCAGCAGTGACATGAGCAGTCAAAGGACAATACGGAAAAATTGGTCCGGTTATCGATGCCTTGGCTAGTGAATCTGCTATTTCATTTATAAAAAGTCCTTTATGGCCAGGCACCCAAATTAAACGCAAACTTTTCAAATAAACAGGTATCAATGAATTAAACGTCCTCAATACGCGAGAGTCACAAGAAGCAGTGAGGGATGAGCATAATGACAATGAATCAGTGACTATCACGGCAGACGTAATTGATGGGTCTAATTTGCGTAGAGCCAGCACCACCGCCATAAATTCAGCTAAAAATATGGGTATAAAATCTGGCAACCGAAGAGAAAATGTCCAATCGAGAATAGGGGAAAATATACCAACACCTGATTTTTCCTCACATTGTGAGGCATCTGTCGCAATAACGATGTTTGTTTGCAGGCTCTGCAGATGATCTTGTAATATACCATCTAGAATACTATGTGGAAGTAATTTTGAATTATTAGGAAATATGTCATCGAATTGAATATCAGTGGTAACAGATCTGTCGGGAATCGGAAGTACATCACAGATGCGCACATCCAAAGGGTCAAGTAAATGTTGCGTGAATGTAATTTGGGGAGTATGTGAACGCGGCCAGTTTACACGAAAAAACCAATCAGGGTGGGAAATGAATATTGTTCGAGAGCGTCGCACCGGTGATTCGTAAATTCTCAAAAACGTCTGTACTGTCAAAAGATGGAACCTACACGAAAGAGGAGGAACACGGGATTCTAGATAAAGAACAGAATTTGCAACAAATTTAGGAAGCCCTAGGCACAAACGTAATGCTTCCCTTTCTAAGAGGATCAAAGGGCGGTAAGTGTAAGCGGGAGCTCCAGAGAAGAGTGCGCAACCAAATTCCAATACAGGGCGAACGTACATGCGATATATCATTAGAAGTGTATCTCTTCTCAATCCTATTCGACGATTGCTCAGCCTTCGCAAAATGCCAATTGCACGGGTACCTTTTCCAGTCACATGATCTATATGTGGCCGCCAGTTGAGAGAGGAGTTATAAATTATTCCAAGGTACTTAACCGATTCTACCTGTGGTATGTCTTGTAGGTGGTAAGAGAGAGAGATATGCACTGGGTCATTTATCGGGAAAACGAGAATGGCACATTTGCTGGTATTGAGTAAAAACTGGTTAACATCTAACCAGCTCTCCAGGGCACAAAGGTAAGTTTGCAGTCGTTGATATAACGTATGAATGTCAGTTTGCAGATGCGAAAAACGCAATATCATCTGCATAAACATAAGTTGTGACTTCTTCATGATGGGGAATTGAGCTCATGAGAATATTAAAAAGCGCCGGGGAAAGGACTGAACCTTGTGGTACTCCTCTCGTTTGTTTGCACCTAGAAGACGAAAAGCCGCTTTTGTAGCAGTAGAATTCTCTCTCACTTAAAAATGAATGAATCCACGCTATTATATAAGCAGGAACACCACAAGATGTTAGCCGATTTATCAAAACTGTGTGTTCCACGGTATCATATGCTTTAGCGATATCAAGCGTCACTAAGGCAGCATATTGCTTATGACGTCGAGCAAGTTGTATCCGGCTTTCTAAGTCGACATGGGCATGCCAGATAGAGCAGCCAGCCCTGAAACCAATCTGACATGGACTAAGAATTGAATTATCGTTTACAAATTTGATGATACGAAGGTGAATAAGCCTCTCAATTAATTTTACTACATTCGACGTAAGCGCTATAGGCCTGATGTTCTCCAATGTGTACCCTCCCCCTTGTTTCTTAAGTATCATTATTACTTTGGCAAGCTTCCACTGCAAAGGAATCCAAGCATTTTTAATCGAATAATTTACCACGTCTAAAAGAATGTTCGGCGATTCCTTTAACAATATTTTTAGCATTGCATTTGTGATTCCGTCAGGGCCAGGTGCTGTATTTGGCAAGCATGCTGCAGTCTGATTGAGCTCAGATAATGAAATTGAGGTGAAGCCATCCGAAGAGTCTAAAGCATAATGAATAGTTGGAAGCCGGGCTGCAAATCGATTTTCTAAACCTTTGGCAATCGCTTCTAAAGAAGAGCTCATTTCTTGCGGGGTCAAAACGATGGAGTCTAATGTTAACGGCGTTGGTAGCCCCTTTCTAGCGCGAAGAAATGCGAACAGAGCTCGCTTGTTTTTTGATTTTGATAGATAATCGTAATGCCTAATATTATATTCATCTTTGGCTCGGTTAACAGTACGTTTAAATACACCAGCGTGAAACTGATAATTTTTCCAATTTGTCGGGCATTGATTATGGAGAAGTGTTTTCCAGGCTGCTTTTCTTTCCTGTAATCACGCGTACACTCATCATTCCACCAACGACAAGCGCTGCGTTTAGCCGAAGGGATGACAAATTGAGCTTGCTTCCGGGAACCCTCAAGAACCGAACAAATCTTTGAAGCGATTTCCTCGTCATTGGCATTGGCAAGTTTCGAAACGGATGCAAGTAAGGACAGTCTTAAATTTATTGTGGTTGACAAATGTGCACACCTGGTATTCTAAAGATGTTATTGGACACATGATTTCAAATGACACAGGAAGATGATCACTGTTGGTTGCTGAGTCAACCGTTAACCACGAAGAAACATTGAGGCCAGCACTACAAAATGTTAAGTCTAACACTGACC
Source organism: Dermacentor silvarum (assembly GCF_013339745.2). Lineage (NCBI taxonomy): Eukaryota > Metazoa > Arthropoda > Arachnida > Ixodida > Ixodidae > Dermacentor > Dermacentor silvarum. The sequence continues at coordinate 59,871,696 of NC_051154.1, read as the reverse complement.
GAAAGTGGCCTCTAACAAATGTCACATGTCCTGTGTTCTGACATGAAAGGTTACTATCAATAGCCCATTCCCATAGTCGCTTACCACACAAATCTGTTTTTAGACCCCAGGACACGTGATGCGAATTAAAATCTCCTGCGAACAAAATTTCTTTTCTACAAGCAGCTACAGCCCTATCAAGTTGACGCGTACTTTGCACACCGGTGGGGAAATAGGTATTAATAATTGAAAATGGTTGATATCCTGGGAGACATAAGTCTATCGCCAAAATTTCGCAGTCGGAGTCCATGAATTTAAAAGAAAGGTTTGCCTTATGACAAATTTTATTTGAAACAAGTATCAATAGTCCTCCGCCTCGCGGGTTACGATCTAATCGGAACGAACGAAAACCTTTCAAATGAAAATTTTTCTCTGGTGATAGCCAAGTTTCCTGAAGAAGTATAACATCTGGATTAAGCTGATGAGATAGGTAAAACAAATCTGTTAAAGCTGAGAAGATAGAGCGACAGTTCCACTGCAGTACTTTCAACTGTCCAATGGTGTTGATCGCACAGCAGCGGCAACTGCCGCCTTAAGAAAGCTTTCTTTATTCATAGGCGATGGTTGACTCTTTTTTGGTTTCGGTTTCATAATCTTAGAAATTGGAGATCCCATGCGTTTGGGAGCTCGAGCGTCAAGTTCCATATCTGTGACAGTAAGGGAGTCTGAGGAAGAGGACTCACCCTCGCCTGGTTGAATTGGCGGAGTAGTGTCCGTCGAGTGATCTGTAAATGTAGAAGGCGCTTCTACGTCGTTGCTAGGCATTCGAGGTGTGGCGTTAAGTACTGAGGACTGTAGCTTAGTGGCTTGCAACATTTGAATCATCTGACTGGAAATGATTTGGGCTAAGCATTCTGATAGGCTGGATACCAATTTATCCATAGCCTTAGTCATGGCCTTTTCAACAGCAGCGTCAATTGCTTCCGATAGATTAATATTCATACTTGGAGTGTTGCGGGCTGTAACACCAGAGTATCCGAAGGCCCTGTCTTTAACGACTGCAATTGCATCTCTTCGGGAGCAACGACGGCGGTCGATTACTTCAAGAATTTGAGTTTCTTGGGCGCGAGCTGAGCAATTAGAATAGTCTGCTGGGTGTGTTCCCCCGCAGAGGCAGCAGTTTTCAGATTGCGCAGAGCACTCACTTGAGGGATGACCATCTCCACAGGTGCGGCAGCGTAGGCTCGACTTGCAACCTCCTGCGCTGTGCCCGAATCTCCAACAATTCTGACATTGGATTGGACGTGACGCGAGTGGTTCTACACGGAACACAAGAGGCCACACTTTGATTTCGGACGGACATGATGTGCCCACAAACGTGGCAATTACTGACTCAGTCGGAATCCTCTCATTATTTACGAGGCGATTGCAACGATAAATAGCAATGACACCTGCTGCGGAGAGCTTGTCCAGGGTTTCAGTTGGACTTAAGTGGGAGTCTACGCCCCGTACGAGGCCCTTGGTGCACGCAAGGTGAGGCGGAATAAAAGTTCTCACCGGGATGGAAGCGAATGAAGTGCATTTCAGTAGATCTTCAACACAGGTCTGGTCCGGTGACCGACACAGTATACCTCCGCGTCCGAACGCTCGCACGTCAGTGATGGTCTGGAAGTGGTTGGACATGGTCTTAAGTTCCTTCTGGACGGCTTGTGGGTTCGTCAGCCTGATGGAACCTCCATTGGTAGGCACGAGCGCAACAGGAATGGTGCTTACGCCACTGCGAAAAAACAAATCTAAAGGTAATTCATTAGATGGCAGGGATGCTGACCAGGCGGATCGCGCCTGGCCAGGAGAATTGGTCGACATCAGCCCAAGATGGCTGATGCAAGGAATGTGAATAAATCAGGGATTAAATAAAGGTAGTTAGAAACCTGAAACCACCCGATACACAGCCAAAATACCACTGCAGGCCAACGAAGCTTGGAGAGGCACCGGAACGCCGCAGGAACGCCTGTACCTGCTGCGTCGATCTTGGTCGCTGGCTGAGACAGAACGAAACGCGGTCTTCTGTTAACTCTTACTTCTTCTTCTTTCTGGGATTTTACGTGCCAAAACCAGTTCTGATTATGAGGCACGCCGTATAGTGGAGGCTGCAGATTAATTTTGACCACCCGGGGTTCTTTAACGTGCGCTACAACGCCAGCACACGGGCGTTTTTGCATTTCGCCTCCATCGAAATGCGGCCACCGCGGCCGGGATTCAATCCCGCGACCTCGTGCTCTGAACTCTTACAAGTTCCGGGTAGTTAACTTTACGGCTAATCTAACTTGGTCGCTACATATTGAGTACATTATTAACAATGCCAACCGCATACTTGGCCATTTACGTCGTAACTTTTCCACTGCTCCATGTGGCTTAAAATTGCAGCTTTATAAGACACTAATACGCTCTGAACTGGAATATGCTAAAGCCGTGTGGGACCCCAGCTATGACAATCTAGTAACGTCCATTGAACTTGCCCAGAATTACTCCGTACGTTTTATATTGTCAAATAATAACAGAACTTCGAGCATCTCCACCATGAAAACTTCCCTAGCACTTCCTTCTTTAGCATCTCGCAGAAAAGTTTCTTGTTTAACACTGTCTCACAAGTTGTATCATCATCATTTCCTACATGACCAACTACTTCTTCGCAAACAGCGCATATCCCGCCGCATCGATCATCATCACAAAGTAGGTATCCCATCATGCAACACAAAGACCTTCTTTAATTCATTTTGGCCTCGGACGTCAAAGGAGTGGAACGGACCTCCCGTTGACATTGTTACTATTAATGATAACCACATGTTGCATGATGCATTAGATAACATTGTATAATCAGGTTATGTGATATATTAGCTAACATTGTATAATTACGAGCTTCATTTGTATGAAGTAACTGTACTGATTGCTCTTTTGTTATTATTATTATTATTATTATTATTATTATTATTATTATTATTATTATTATTATTATTATTATTATTATTATTATTATTATTATTATTATTTGATTTGAACACATATATCCATTTGAGCGGAAAGGGATAGCGAGGAGCAGGCTGGCAACTGCCACCGGAAGGGGCACAACGCCTGCCTAATCTTAAGAAAGGAGGAGATAGAAACATAGAAATGGAAGATAGGAAGAAGGGGAGGAAAGAGAAAAGAAAGATCAAGATGACAAATCTCAAAGCATAAAGTAGAACGGGCCGGTCACGGCTTCAACTATACCCACCGCTAAGGCGGCTCTGTCAGCTAAGGCGTTGCGCTGCTGAGCACGAGATCGCGGGATCGAATCCCGGCCGCGGCGGCCGCATTTCGGTGGAGGCGAAATGCAAAAAACGCCCGAGTGCTTCCGTTGTAGTGCACGTCACAGAACCCCAGGTGGTCAAAATTAATCCGGAGCCCTCCACTACGGCGTGCCTCATTATCAGAACTGGTTTTGGCACGTAAAACCCCAGAAAGAAGAAGATGGTTCAACTATTTTTTGTGTAACAATCCACTCCACTCTGCAAGCCAATTGGCCCTGAGGGTAAAATAAATAAATAAATCACACCGACATTGCTTATTTCAGCAATCCTGGTCAACCCTTTACGATCCACAGAACAAGGGTAAGTGGGGGTTTTACGTAAATACGACAAAATTGTGGTTTTAGATTAATTTCGAGTGAGTTTGTTTAGTTGGCACCATTCAGAGAATGATAGGTCGAACTGCAGAGCGCGACAGTCCTAAATACTGTGTATCTCCTTAAACATTTTGATGTCGTCAGCGTAAAGAAGAAATGCAGACTGTGGGTTGCTGAGGAAACGTCAATGATGAAAATTAAGAAGAGAAGCGTACCTAACACGGAAACTTGGGGTACACCGCAAGCTACCGTATAGACAAAAGAACATTGATCATTGACGCCCACGAAGCAGGACCTATCGAGGAGGTAGCTGCTAGCAGAGCTACAATAGCAACTTCAACACTATAATGTGCAAGCTTCGAGAGTGTAATAACAATGAAAGACACTTGTGTATGTCGTTTCATTCTACGGGAGCATTATGCCACCAGGCCTATTGCATGCCGGGTAAACTTCTCCTGTTTCAAGGGCATTTTTCCTTCCCTGCTGTGCATGTAACTTCCATCTTTCCTTCTTGATTTATTTTGTTCCATTTAATCCACCTTCACGTCATTCTCTTATATTTATTCTTAATTTAGTATTCTACTTGGGTTACTTTGAACACTACGGCACAGAATTTTCCCTAATCAGGAAGCTGACTTCCCTGCACAAATTCATCCCCTTTTGGAATCATCCTCAAATCATCACCGATGCCACACCGGCACTATAGTGTAAGTAAACAGAAATGCCTCCCGGTGCACCTTCCCTGCCTTCACCTATTTGCGCCAATATATAGAGAGGCAGAATAAGTTGTCGCCGTATCCCGTATCTGCTTTGCTTCACGACTCCATTTAACTTATTTTATGGTCTGCGAAATGGTAGCGCAAAAATTTGCAGTAAAAGAAGGCCGTTAAACTGTGACCACCGGTAAGGTCTCGTCTCGCAAGAGGCTTAGTAGTTATCACGACGGGGGCACGAGGTGCGCTCCACCGTCGCACACGTATGTATGGACGATGCGACGGTGAATCACCGAGACGTGCCCGGAAACCGAAAGAGACGGCGAATTGGCTGAGTCTTCGGAGCGCGGGCCACCAAAACGATGGCGCGCAATGCTAATGAGCGCGCGCGCACGCGGTAAGGTTGCTGCTCTTTCTCTTCCGAGAACTCGAGCGCCTGGCACGCTGCTCCGGACCCTGCAGTGGCAGCGGGCAGAGCTTCTTCCCGCCCAGCACTGCGTGGCCGTTTCGCGTTCTTTGCTTTCTCGCTGAGAAACCAGCTGGCGCAGCCTTACGGGCAGTAATGCCCCGCGACGTTACTCGCAGACCAAGGACCGATAGAGCTATGCTTGAACTGCTAACAGCCGCACTTTTTTTTTCTTTCTTTTATTTTTTGTTAGCTGATGCGACACAATATAGCTATTAAATTAACAAAAAAGAAATACTGGGGTTTTACGTGCCGAAACCACATATGATTACGAGGTACGCCGTAGTGCATGGGGGTGCGTGTCCGAATTAATTTTGACCACCTGGGGTTCTTTGAAGTGCACCCAATGCAAGGTGCAAGGCCGTTTTTGCATTTCGTCCTCATCAAAATGCGGCCGCTGCCAGCAATCGAACCCTTCACCTCGTGCTTAGCAACGTAATGCCATAGCCGCTAAGCCACTGCCGCGGGTAATAGGCTTTTCTTTGGTACTGCGCAACATTTAAGATCATAGCATAATTTCGCCAAAAGTGGTACTTTTATTTTTTAAATTTTTTTTGAAGAAGGCATTTTTTAGACGTTTGCTATTATACAAATCGTTTGAAATCCTATCATTAATTATTATGCTTCAATTGTAGACATGTGTAAACACAACACTGAGGGAAAGAGAATCAGGCTATAGTAATTGTTTCCGGAAATTAACATCACGTCCACCTGCTCGAAGAGAAATAAAAAAAATAAGTGAAGCGAAGAGAAACGCCCATCACATTACATCAAATCACACGCGGTATATGAGCAGCACACACGAGAGTCGTGCACCGTAGTTGAGAAAAATTCTAGTACAGCTTTGAGAACTTCATATCGAGTTCGAGCAGGAACTTTCGCAAGTAAGAAATCAATGAAAGAGGACGGCGAAACAAAAAATCAAGCGTGTAATCTTTTCTTTTTTAAAGCGCCAGCTTTTACGCGTATAGGGGACGCGGACTGCACGATCTGATGCACATTATTACCCATTGGAACATCAGTGCACAGGAAGCACTCGTTACGGGAAAAATATTAGTAACGATCGATGCATACCTAGATCCTAAGCACCTAGAGTAGGGATCGGTACATGTTCGCTCAGCGAGCACAATTATTTGTAGCATCTGATCCCAGATCAAGACGTAGAGGAGTTATTCTCCGCTGCTTTTCAAGTCTATCTGCGGATGACTGACCAGGTGGACGCAGCAGGACGTAATAGGTGGGGCGACGCTATATGCGCGCTAAAGCAAATAGGCGCTGGATTTTTACATTAAAAAAATGATATTTGCGCAAACTCGCGGAATTTAACTTTACCTTATGGTGTTTTATGTAGTATATAGACTGAACTTTTTCTAACTTGACATGAGCGTAGAGATGGAAAAATCTAGCATATTTAGGCGAATTCAGCAATGAAGTGCAACGTAGCTATATCTGCTGAAACATTTTTCAAGTGACGTTTTAAATGAAGTGTACTCGATGGCTGTTAGGCAGATAAACCACATGTTTCTGTAATTCTTATAACCACTGAAAGCATGCCTTAAAGGCTATCAGGGTATGCATAGTTGGTTTTTAACACGAATCTGTCTTATGCCGAGTCCCACCGCGAAAATCTGACCGGTGTAGGTACTGTCATGCCACCACAGGCCTCGCGTGCTTACTATCACTGGCATTGATTCGCTCTTCGAGTGAAAGTGTAAATAATTAAAGACTGAACATCTGTGGACTTGTATTTGTGAACGTGCAACGAAGCTGCCTCTGGTTCTTAGAATACACGTTTCACTTTCGTGTGATAACCCATTCCTTTGAAAGAGGGAAGAACCAATTTTTTTTATTGCTGTATTGCGAAGTTCACGACAATGCATATCCTCGCATGACTCGTTGAGGAGATGATCATTACTGCGTCTTACTTATGCATGCTGCAGCTCTAGGTAGGTAGTTAATTTGTTTCACACACAGTAAGAAAAATGTTTTGGCGGTGCATCATCAATATTCTACGCAATATTGTTTTAGGAACGGCTATGCAACCGAATATATATATATATATATATATATATATATATATATATATAAGTCCAGTAGTTGTTAAAACACCTTCACAAGACATGTAACCCACCGTACTTCAAACGTTGATGTTAACAGGAGCAAAAGAGAACTGTCGGAGTACAAGAATGTATTCTCTCTGGGTGCGTCATTGCATTGAGTCCAGCTCTAGTACTGAAGCCATTATCCAGGCAATAAATTGTGACGTCGTCGGATTTTCGCCACCCATACACCAGCTGGAGCTGCGAGGAACAGACTTCCTTCATTTGTGCATCGAAGATTTCATTCATTTTTAATGCTTGTGATATTTTTATAGGCTATCTCGGATCCAAACGACACTTTCTTTTCGTGACGAGTTATGTCTGCTAACTGGCATGGTGTATCATACATAATATGCGGAGATTTAAATTCGTACATTTACGACCACGCCATTATAGCTTTTCCTGTAAAATGAGGTTCGTTTGATGTTTCCGTCTTGAATGAAGACTGGTATATTTTTTTTTCTAATAAAAACAAGGAAAGTCGTTCATTACGAGGTTCAGTGATGTGTTTTCCTCGTGCATTAGTATGACAGTTTTACGGTTCCGCAGGAGAACTTCGCAGTTACGAATTTTCACTAGATTTCGCGTCAGTGCGCCAAGGGTAGAGCTTACAAATTTACCCACAAGCCTGAATCAACAAGGCAGTGGAGTATATGGAACACATAGGCAGATAAGCAGCGAAAGGAAAGAAAAACGCACACGTGAAGAAACGTTGAGACGCTGTATGTGCAAAAGGTTGTACAAGGCGTGTATAACGACACTTACGAAACTCTGTCGATGAAGAAATGAAATAACAAAAAATCATTGTGGCATAAGTCAAATGGAAGTGCCGTGAACTCTTCGAAGCAAGACCCGCTTCCGAATTTACTGAGATTTTTGCTCACAATAACTTCTTAGCGTTTGCCTACCGCCTTCACAAAAATATGTTCGCTATCATGATTGATCGGCTCTTGTTTTTAATAACTCCTCCGAGCTTCTTTGTGGACGCAGGTATGGGGGGGGGGGGGGGGGGAATGCCACGAAGAGGGCAATTGGTGCTTCGAACAAGAAGAGATCAGAGATTGGTAGTGACAGAAAATTGAGGAGCGTAGCTGAGGCAGAGAAAACAACGGGGCCAAGAAAACCGTGATCAATTCTGCTGAAGAATACTTGTTTGCAACGCGCAGAACATTATTTTCTTCCGCTAAAGGATTGCCTGGTCTGGTGTCCGAAATGCATGCGCAGACACCACAACTTTCAGAATTTGCAAGACGCCCCACACCTTGCGCTCATTGTCGAACGATATATAGCGCACGATATATAGCGCAGCGGTTAACGCGACCCGCTTCACATTGCCACAGATGCACTAGTTCGATCCCCAGGAGTCGATGGCGCGTAAAGTTTTGTTTTTATTCATCATATGGTGAGGGTGAAAAGCCAAATGTGAGGGGGTTGCCTGATGACGATGCCACGATAACGATGGGGTAACGGAAAGAAGCGGACGGACGCAGAGAGCTCCGAGTGTTTAACTGTTGTCGCCAGTAAAACACCTTCCGGCGTAGGGAACTATATATAAGGCGCACCTTCTAAGTCTGAGACCTGAAACTGTCAGAAACGGCTTCAAGGAACTGACGTTGAAAAGAGCACCATAAAATAAAAAAAAAAAAAAAAAAAAAAAAAAAACAGAAAACGAAAGCGCAAGTTTAACTTTCCCGTTTCGCCCGTTTGGCGGCGAGTTACGTTTCACAGCTGAGAGCGCGTGTATTGCGGGGAAGCGTCGTACTACTCCAAGCGCCGCCAATTCCCGGAATGCGCTCGGCGTTGACGGCACCACCCTTGACAGCGGCTGAGACCAGCCAGGTGCCGTGAGCGCAATCAATTTGTTCGCCGACGCGTGGCTTGCGCCTGATCGTCGCGGCCAAGGAGGCAACATTCATTACGAGCCGTTTTGCTGCTGCCCGTGCCGGCAATTGGGCAGTGCGCGCCTAATGGCTGCGCGGATGAAGGACGCAGCGGCGTCGCCGCCGCGGCCGGCTTATCGGGCGCGCAGTGAACCTGGCGAGAGCGCTTCCCGCAGCGAGCTAATTACTGCGGCTCGATTCCCGCGCGTTTCCTCGGCGGCGGCGGCCGCGCGCGCGGGCGGGCGTGGGGGGGCTCGCTTTATCGACGGAATACAGGGAGCAGCAAATCCCGACCAAGCACTTTGTCGCTTCCTAACTGGCGCCGGCGTGCGTGCGTGCGGCCAGTTCTCCATTATCCACCATCATTGCAGGAAGAGGGGGGGGGGGGAGGCGGGAGGAGGGAGGGAGAGGGGACGGCGCATGCGCGACCCGCCCCGCGCGTGCCGCCGTCCGCCGCCGCAGCCAGAGAGAGCCGCAGCGCGCGGGCCGCAGGCGGCACAGCAGCATGGAGAGCGGCGCGGCGGCCTCCTCCTACCCGCTGCACAGCTGGCACCCGCACGTGTACGCCCAGCCGCCCAAGAGTCCCACGCCGCACTCGATCGCGCACATCCTGGGAATACGCGACGACACCCGGAACAACGACCAGCCACTAAACTTGTCGTGTCCGGGGCGCACGACTCAGCCGTCGTCGCCTGGTCTGGCCGCCTCGCCGAGGGCCTCGTCGACACACGACGCCAAGACGGCCCCGTCGCCGCTGCCCGCGCTCGGGACGCCCAGTCTGCCGCACGCCGACGCCCAGCTGGCGCTGCCCAAAGGTGAGTCCGTCGGTGTCGCTGGGTCTCGGATGACGCGCGCAGCACGCAGCCGAGGCGCACAGCCCGGCTGCCTGCCGGGCCGCTCCGACACGTGCTCGCGCGCGCGCGCCCACAACAGGTGCCCGGCGGCCCGCCCACCGCGCGCGCTCGCGTCTGGTGGCCGCGCGCCCCCCTCGCCCCTCGTGTCCACCACTGCACCTCCTCCCCGTTGGCCCTGGCACAAAAGTGCAGCGCGGCTTCTACCTCGAAACGTCGTCAGACGCACCCAAACACTCGGAACACCTCTTCGGCCCATTGTTCCATTGGCTCACGTAAAATGTGGCACAATCTTGCATTGACTCTGTGAAAGCACTGTGCCGTCCGGACAGAAAAAGTTGTCATCATTGGCTTCAAATTTGCTAGCATTTTAAAATTTGTTGAGACTTTACCTGGGCTGGACGGAAGCAATGGTTCGCTAAGGCTACATAAAAATTTCATTTTTGGTTTTGTCTTCCTTGTGTTTTTTCTTATTCGTGTTCAGTGCTGTTTAGGACAGAGAATGGAACTACAGTTCTAGTTATGATCGTCAGCGGACTTACAGAAAAATGAGAGCACCCTTTAGCAGCATGGTCCGAAGCACGCTTCCAGACCTCGACAACAGGTGACATCTATTTTCTGCTAATATTTATGTAATCTTTCAGGAGCCACAAAGCGATATTAAATGGTAACGTGTAATCATATAGTACGCGTATCTTGTGACGCAAGCTTAACGAAACTCATGCACAGAAACTTATAAATCGCCTTCGTCGCGATGAAATTCACGCTTTATCGTCGTTAATCATTTAGTTAGGTTTAACGTCATCAATGACGTGAAGTGGCCGGCATCTTAAGATTAAAAAGTTTCAAACACTACCTAGAACTGGACTTGAAGTGAAGTACCAGCGACCGCAGTAATTGAAAAAGTGGCAGTCTGAGTGCCAGGGTATCGAACCGGAACGGAACTGGAACGTTACGATTTCTTTTTTTCACTCCGGAGCGAAACCGAAAGGAAAAAAAATAACAGCTTTTGGTTTAGGGTTGGCCACCTTTTCTGGAGCTTTTGATACATGCATTCCTTGCATTTATGGCTCAACTATGCTATACCTAATTTGTAAATACACACCACCTTCCCATGATTTTAAACGCAGCACCGCTAGTACGGTTCTCAGCGTAATCCGTCAGGGGGCAGAATAGTTCTTGTGTTAGCGCGACAATATTTGCATGACATCAGTCAGTTTGAGAGTGTAGAAGTTGGGGCTCATCCATCCTTAACGGCATCCGACGCACCGACTCGCCAAACTGTGATGCGTGCAGAGTACGCGAGACAGTGGAGCACATATAATTGTTGCTTCTCCCCAGTATGATTGTGAACGGCAGGCATTGATCTCTTTGTTAGCGCCAAATAACAACAGGCCGTTCAGTGAAAAAGTGCTACGGGGCTATTGGCCGCATATATCAATCAAGCGAGCCGTCAACGCTCTCTTAGAATATTAAGTTAACACATACCTAGTTAACGCATACCTAGTTCGAACACGAACGTGTTTTTAATCGCATCCTACTTCATGTCCTCATCATTACTCCTCAGTCCTTCATTTTTCTCCTCTTGCCTTTCCAGCATTGGTGCTGGACCTGCATAATTCTTTTGTAACTATACGTGTGGCCTGAAGAGCAAACATCAGGAGTAATCTTTCAGTGCAGCTTAGCAGCAGCGTAAAGTTCTACCAAATAAATTTGTGCTGTTTACCTGTAATCGTTATTTGGTTATGCAAATGAACTTGAGCCGGTTTGAACCGTTAATGTTTCGCTCCGCAGTTGAACTGGAACAGAACCGTTCTCGGTGGACTGAAAACAAAAAAACGTTTCTGCTCGACACTGGTTGGTGCCCTTATTTTGATGGTGAGCCAGCGTAGGAAGTGATAAATACTGAACTAACTCAACTTTATTTCGCTCCGAACTCAACTTACACTCGAATGAGTTCGATGTATGCGCAAATCGCGTGCACACTCAAAAAACAGACTTTCTGTGGACTCGTAAAAATATCGCGAAGAACAGTTAACTTGTGTTGTTAACATTTCAATGGCACTATTGCGAGTTCCAACCAGAATTTAAACAAGCAAGCCTATTCGGGATTTAAGAGCACTGAAGAAACTGCTTTTAAACCATGGAGGTCTCACAAATGAACAGGCTGCATGATGGTTTTGTAAGTATGACTTAGCCTGTTCTTGCGCAAAAAAGAACTCTCGTGTGGACATTAAATGCATGCCAACCGTTCGACGTTTTGCGTCCCCTTCGTTATTTGTTGTGCTGACTCGAATGTTTCTCGGTTCCCTTTTTTTCCGCATCGTGTGGGGAGACATGCGACAACATGTTTCTGGCGTGATTTCTTGGTGTTATTTGCTTTCTTTTTTTTTTTTTGTCCTATTTGTTTCTTATTTGTTTTTGCTCAGCTTGCGCGTTATGTCGAACTAATTCGATTACGACTTGTGTTCAACGCATCGCCCTGTCCATTTGTCTTGTTCGCGCTGGTCCCCTACCTAAATATAAAGGCTGCATACTAATTACAACATCTTAACGTCCGGACTGACGGTTCAGTGAGGAAAAGAAAATATATAATCGCATTCACCGATAACCATGTATTATTTCAAGGTGTCAAAAGAAGACAGAAAGGACCAACTTTAATTGCTTGTTTCTTTAAGCAGGTAGCAAGATGAATCAATTTTAGAAACGTGCACACTATTTATTGGAAAACCGTCATTGCTGTAGCCATCATCGGAATTTACCGACGTGTCGACTGGCTCTTTCTGGGTAAGGAAGTCAGGTAATCTGAGCAGCGCGTTTCCATTTCTATGTTGCGGGCCCGCGGTGGTGCTTCCACATCGAACCTGGTCTCCAAGAAAGATTTCCCACTTGTGACAGGAATAAAGAGGTCATGCAGCGTTGGCGTTTTATAGCAGCGCTTGCCTCGCGGGCAAAAAAATTAGATCACTATACATATCGTTTACTTTGACAAGACCCTTCCCGTTTCATCCACGTTGAAGGGCAGTATAATGCACTGACAAGCTCCACAAACAAGTCATTGGTTGGGCGTATAGGCCATGGCGGGTCGCAATCCATCGCAATCACGAACGCAATCGGTCAACATTTGATGAGAACCTGCCGTATACAAGTGTTCGAATACACACTAGCCTGGTTCCAAGAAGGGTGTACATGTATATGGGCCGTATTCGCCATAATAATAGGTATGGGTAAATGTATGGAGCAAGGAAATACCTCCCTCTGTCTGTTCTTGTCGGCAGCCTTCGGGGATTCTAGCTGGTTGTATTAGCCCAACGGGTTATCTGTTTTTGTCTGTTATGTAGAATCCTCTTTTGAACTGTCAAATGCGATAGTTGAAAATATTTTCTGCCATTGAGAATGATTGAACTTCCGTCCTTATTCCAACCTGTCATATTAAACATTAAATTAACTTCTTTTTACTCATTGCATCGCGCTTATTTAAGTTTGTATGCTAAATTTATTTCGTCATTACGCGTATTCGTCTAGGATCCCCGGTATTCGAATTGTGCAGCGAATGAAAGGCTGTTGTCGATATCCGCAAAATTCTGGAGGAATTTTAGAAACTACAATAAACGATGAAATACAGTGCATCCGCATCATTTGGCATTCAATTCATTCTCATTAAATGCTAAATTGGTTGTGGACCGCGCTGTAGAACACAGGCAATTGGAGCAGCAGGTATTTACGTCACCTCGAATCGTTTAAAGAAGAACGGAATGGCTAGGCCATTTAAAAATTGGTTGGCAACTTCGTTCAAATCACCAACCCGTTTTCCTTTTTTTTTTCTTTTTTTTTTTGCTTTTTACCTTTTTTTCAGGTTACATTCCTGGCAAAGGCTATATTACTTCTCATTCGCGTCGCTTCGAAACGTAGCTGCTCTCGGAAGTTTCCATCGATTTTCTTGTGGTGATTACGTGTCGCCACCCTTCCGCTTTGTAACTATGTGTGCCTTTCCGTCGCGTCAACAGAATATGACTTTAGAGCCTGGATTACTTCCGGCCTCCGACTCGGTTCCGGTTTCTGCGTAGCAACACAGTCTGCCTCATCTATTTCTGTCGCAGCGGGCTTCACTCATGCTACGCGACAGCTTATTGCTTTGTGTATCCCATTACCGACTAGCGCCAAACGCATATTAGCTCTAACGCTTTTCTTAAAGCGACACTAAAGGCAAATACTAAGTCAAGCTAAAGTGACGTATTAGTGCTCGAGTATCTCTAAAGCGTCAATATTATCGCGAGCAGAGCCTTAGCAATAGAGAAATTGAGTTAAATGCAGGACACGATTAGAGACTCCCCCGGGACATTCAAGTACTCGCCCGATGACGAAGGCACTCCTCATTTAAATTCTGTCACTAGTACTGAACCACTCGTTATAAAAACATCCTTGTACTGTATTATAAGAAGAAAGAAAATACTACTTCACCAGTTCTATTACACTTTTACAAAAAAGACATTACACCGTTGACAACGACGCGGGCGGTCAAAAGGTTTCGTGCTCGCTCGACGTCTGCGCCGCCCGCACTTTCGCGTTTCAGTTTTTCTGTTATCGTGTAGTGTTGCGCTGGTTTTTCTGGCTCGCGAACCTCGCACTAACTGCAAGTAGCAGAGAATTCCACTTCCATGCGACGTCGCGGAATGCCCGAACGGTCTACGCCGCTTGACCAAAATCAGCTGCAGCGGCGCACCGTACCGCCGTCTGTCGGGCGCCGTTTCACTCACCAACGGCAGCAAAGGACGGTAATTGGCGTATGCAACGTCACCACTCCTCGGTTGCGTGGCGGGTGATTTGAATTGCAATAAAGGTATTTGGACCCTTCGGATCCAATTTTCTCGTAAACTAAGCCTTTTCTTTGCACGAGACAAGCGTTTCGAGGTTTCTGGAAAGGTATTCAAACAGTCCACGTCGACTTAGTATTTGCCTTTAGTGTCCCTTTAACGCGAACGCGTGGGCGCAAAGTGCACCTCGACCTTCATAAATAGCCCTTGAGCAGGTGACCCGTTCGCATTTAGCCAATGTTAGAAGTGTTAGCATTGCAGGAATTTGGATGTATAAAACGGCAAAAGGCACCCCTGATAGTACTCATATAACTCATGTCGATATACTCGCACTCATAAAATGGCGGCCACTAAAGGCCCTTTTAGCCTATTGCGCACGTTCCTTGCGATCCGCCACGATCAGTATTGTTTGGCACAGATATACTTTACGGTTAAGCAGTTACGGCATGCTGAGCCCAATGTCGAGCTGTCGACCGTGGAAACGGCAATACGATTGGAGGCAACAACGCAAGTGCGCTCCTGTAGAGAGGTTTCTGTGGAGTAAAGAGAAGGTGAAAATAACACCGAAGCCCTCTAGCGTCTCTCATAGCTCGTATGCAGCTTTCTGGACGTTTAAATTCATCACCCAGGTCATTGTTCAATGTAAATGAATGCTCTCTCAGATAACTGTACCTACGGAAGTGGTTCGGTGGGCGATTTCCGAACCATTTTCTTAAGCAACGGTTGTTATTTATATACATAAAGAAAGAGTGGAAGAAAGCGATGCAGGAGACGGGCCTTTTGGCTCCTTCTGTCATAAAAATTTCACGAACGTAACGAGGACACCTTGCTATTTCATTACGCCTGCGCATAGGCTGAACCAAACTGCTGACCTCTGTCTTTAGGTGATCAGAATATCATTACTAGGTGAGCAGAAAGCACCTGCAGAAGCAAATCCTTATGCATGTGTAAAGAGATCTCGTGTCAGAAGTCATAAGGTATTCAGTGTTCAGTGGCATAGCGTGACGGCTGAAATACGCTCGCAACGGTGTCAAAGGAACATACACCTTCTCTGTAGCTTGTACCTGTTTCTAGTCGGCCTCTGTGTACGTATTTTCTTTTTGTTGTTAATCTAATGACCAGAAAGGAAGGAACGCAGGAAAGTTGATAACCAATTTCTGAGTGTATTAACATCCTGGCAGCGGCAAGGCCATACGTACGATATGAATACTTTTCAAGACTAATTTTTCTGTATACCACCTGTTTTTTCTTGTCTTTATTTATTCGACCACAGTTTTTAAAAACGGCCTCAGGTCGAAAGTGGTATTTCTCTTTTTCAGTTATATTTCCGGAAAAAGCGGAAATTAATTGTATGATAAATCGTGATGTCCATACAGCTAATTAAAAAAGATTCACTAATTATGAGTTTAATTATTAACTTTAAGGAACGGCCGGCTGATCCCGTTATAACGTGGGCGGAGCGCCGCTCTGACCACTGATGAAGCGCGACAAGGGTTGCCAGTGAAATAGACTCGTTACGGTATCCTAGCTCTGATTTCACTACTGTTCGTCTTCAATTTCGCGATTTCAACATTTGTCCCCAAGGAAATAAGTAAAAAGCTATGTGGTGCAGTGTGGTTGATCATGTCATTAATTCGAATACAGCAATTTGTTGATGAAGTAATCTCTCTCATTTCAGCTAATTCACCTAAAAAGGTGGAATTGTGCTATACACACGCGCACACACACACGCGCACACGCACACACACACACACAGACACACACACACACAGACACACACACACACACACACACACACACACACACACACACACACACACACACCACACACACACACACACACACACACACACACACACCACACACACACACACACACACACACACACACACACACACACACACACACACACACACCACACACACACACACACACACCACACACACACACACACACACACACACACACACACACACACACACACACACACACACACACACACACACACACACACACACACACACACACACACACACACACACACACACACACACACACACACACACACACCACACACACACACACACACACACACACACACACACACACACACACACACACACACACACACACACACACACACACACACACACACACACACACACACACACACACACACACACACACACACACACACACACACACACACACACACACACACACACACACACACACACACACACACACACACACACACACACACACACACACACACACACACACACACACACACACACACACACACACACACAGTCGCCTTGGTCTTCTGGTACGAGTCAAGTATACAGGGTGATCAGTTTTAAGTTATACAGAATTTCAAAAAATAGTCTTTGTTAGATAGCATAATTCTTGTCGTTTACGTAGGTTATTCGAAAAGGTGGAGATTACCAGCACGAGAAATCGAAGCAGATATTCAACGAATTCACAAAAATGGTCTAATTAGCTTCTTAATTAGCGCTTTCTTAATATCGCCGGCATAAAGATGCGCTTGTAGAGACTTTTCTTTTCTTTCTGTCTTTTTTTTTAAGTAAATGAGCTTTCCCCGGTAAAGAAGGTGGTGAGCGGGTGGGGGGATCTTATTTGCTACTAAAATGAGTCGCCACTCCTTTTTTGGTATTATTTCGACAGTTTTATGTTTGTAAGCGCACTTGAGCCTGTCGTAGTTGAGAACAGTGTATGTGAATATATCAACCTGAACGAAACAAGCAAACGCGAAAAAAAAAAAAGAAGTCAAGTATGCATTGTTTCATGCCAACGCCGATTTGCCGAAAACGCCTCTATTGCTTCTTCCAGTCACAAATATAAGATTATAACAACATCATGTAAAATGCATCATGTCCGTCTTTGTTCTTTTTAACGCTGTTGTTTCTTCAAATAATACGATATTACTTCAGTCACTGAACTATTTATGTGACTAATCTCGGCTGTTTGGGCTATGTTCGCAGCGCGCAGTGCAGAGCTAGGTGCGGTAACGAGAACTGCAAGTGTGCTATAGGTCTGACAGTCTCTACACGTGTGCGTATTGAACTTGGTTGCAATAATCCTATTCTAAGCTCGTATACGTCATTCAGGCCCGTCGCGCATAGAGCTAAAAAGGGAATAAGGTGGCCAGCGGGCAGGGACGCTATCCTGCAGCGCGAAGCCAAGCTTTTCCCGAAAGTGCATCCGCAGGTAACACGACCACGAAGCATGTCTAACATAACACAATTTAGTTTGATGTTATCTCGTTTAGTAAAGTGCCGATAGTGAAGGCAGAAACGCTTCACTATACACAGAGGGCTATATACACCAAGAACAAGCGCTGTTGCTAAAATGAGCAGCGCGCAAGTATAACAACCGCTGCTGCAGAGCGCGCGTAAACACTTCGATTTCCGGCGGAACCTATACGCCATCAATTTCGACTTCTCGGACGGCTACGCAAGCGCGGCGCGGTTTTCGCGCAACGGCTATCATTTGCTCCGGGCTTGTTCTGGGTCGATCCGGGTGCGTCCGCGCCAAGCCCTCTCCGCAACGCCGCTTCTGCGAGCCATTCTCTGCTGGTATTCATCTCAATCTTCCGGCGTATAGCGTCTCGCCAATGGGGCACTCATTTCAGCGATGGGGTATAATTGTGACGGATACGTGCGTGCGATGCCGCGCGCGCAGTATAAGACGTATAGGCGTGTGCAGAATCTGACCAAGTTTCATCGATGACGTATAACCTTGCGTCAGCACGTACTTGATGATTTTGGCGTGACGGTTTCGCAAATTCCAGGGTCAAATCTTGTACACATACCCAAGGAAGTAGATGTGGGAACGGCCGTCGCCGTAGCGTGATTGGCAGAGCATCGCAGGAGTATAGTGTGGAACATGTGGGTTCGGCTCCCACCGGCGGCAAGACGTTTTTTCTTCCGCTTTCATTTGCCTTTAATTTCTACGTTTCAACCAAAGCCACAGGTGATTTTTTCCCTGTACTTTCCTTGGCTTCGTGATTATCTGTTGGCTTCGTGTGGTTGTGTTAAAAAAAAAAAAAAAAATTGACCCCCCTCAGTTCCCTTTCCTCTCATCAATTTCGCAAATGCTCATCTGAGAAAATTCCACTGATTAGGAGCAGAATTTTTTGACGTCACCTACGTTCAAACATCTATCACACATAAAGTGGGCTTGTCGCCCAATATCTACCACACTTAGGGTTCACCCAATTTTCTCGACGCGATAATGTCCAATACAACAAAGAAAGCGAATATCAACAAAAAGATGTACGATCCTGTCGGGCTTGACACATTAATCCGAGCTCTGATTAGAGCTGGAAAGTGGTAATTAGATGTTAAAAAGACTAACCGCAGTACTCGCGCAATGTTTTCCACGTAGGTAGGCGTGTGCGGAACCTGACTAACACTGAAACATTTGAAGCCGTAAAGGCACACAAATCTTGCCTCGATACGTTTCTATATACTGTATAACTCAAGTAGCTACCGTGGTACTTGAAAAGTGCCCGTTTCCGCGAAAAATTTAGGAAAGGACCGGAACTGTTTGAATTGCGCTATTTAAGTAATCGTAGACGTAGGAACCTTAAGCTGCGCAAGTAGGTTATGTGTTCATAATTATACAACAGCTCCAACAGTAGAATACTAGGGAGCCAAACAGGACACACCAGTGGCTCCAGACTAATCACCTTAATTCACACGTGCGCAATATATACAGCAAATCAAGGAACGCAAACGTTGCAGAGAAATGTACGGGAAAAGGGAGAAAAAAGTATTATCGAGGCATTTTGAGACAAATGCGTAAACTTTATTAGCCCTAATGATTATAAGAAAGAAATGGAAGTGCTTTATTGAATATTGAGTACATTAGAGTGGCTAGGAGTTTCTTTTACTGATCCGGGTAAGTATGACAAATGACGCGCACACTAAGTGTCACTTACAGAAATGATGAGTGCCTGCAAAGAACAAACGAGTACAACCAGTGGAACCTAGCGAGTGATCTGATTAAGCTATTATTTACTTTTATTAAATTGCAAAAGCTCGCAGCGTCTCCCGTATGCCGATTGTTTGTCCTTGATATAATATACATAGAAATCTGATTCCACTGCAGTAAAGTGTTATTTGCCACGTGATAAATGTGGCATGTCAAAAAAATATGCGATAAAGCAATTACAGTTACGAAACGCAAGCATGTCTAGTACACCGGCTTCACTGAATACAAATGTTGAACTCGGCGGCGTTCGAGAGGCGCTAATGTGTTGTTGCAGTATGTGATGCGAAGAGGCGCCCGTGGGAATGCTGATGGTGTGAAGAAAAGCCATATCGTTCTCCTATAAATGTCTATTACGCTTCTCATTTCGTTAAAATTATTATTGCCCCTGAAACAAAATATGAGCCTAGTGGTCGCGTCAGTGAAGGGTAGGATAGAACGCAGGATATCGAGTGTAGAGTTGGAAGTCGCTTCCTTTCAGGTATGCACAATTGCGCCGGTCCCTGGAAACATTAACTCAACTCGTAAGTGCACGTACAACACGCTAGATACAAGGCATGTCTGTGCAAATCTGCTAAATATTGGAGAAAAAAAAGCGAATAAAAAACATATGTATAGCAGAGTTTCACTTTTGCATAAAGAAAAGTATTAAAATAGTCAATCGAGTTACACATAGGCATTTCAATTCAGTGAAGCAATGAGGGAGAGAAAGGATGTACGGGACGACAGAGAGGTCAACCAGGTGTAGTTTGGGCTGGTTACCCTGCACGGGGAAAAGTGGGTGCGAAGATACAGAAATACAGAGGAGCAGCAACGAAGGATACCGCGTGCACACAATCAATGCAGGGGCATAGCATTTTCACAGGTCATCATGCAGGCTCGTAAACCAGTCGTCCACTAACAGAAAAGAAGGTTCTGGGTCAGTTCTCCCAAAGGAACCATACGTAGGAGACTGTATCTGCACTGCTCCTGAGGCAATCAAAACACCAGAAAATGTGCAACGCAAAGCACTGCGTTTTATCTATCATAAGTATAATCACCACGATTCATAATGAACTCATAACTAACTCATAATGGGAACCGATCTTTAGGACGTCAGCCGCTGCCATGAAGTCTGGCCAATACCATTTTGTCTCGAATTCACCCCCCCCCCCCTTTTTTTTTTAAATAACGACGTTACAAATCAAATTTTAAATCCCCTCGCAGAAACACGCGGGACACAAGCAGCACAGATCTGGATATATGTTCGCGGACACACACACGCGATTTTTTTTTTTTTTTTAGAAATATGCACATCCGACGCACATGTTGGAACCTATGTGAAGGGAAGCTTTCGTGAAACCGTTAATTAAAGGCTGTACAGCTTTTCATCTTCTGTGCCACATTTTGCAGCATAACGATTACGTGCCTGCCCGACAAGATGGCGAAACGCGGATACGCCCACCACGTGAACCACGTGATCGTGGGTTACACTGTCTTCGGGGCTGGCCCACTTTTCATTACACCGGTTTCCGGGATCAGCTCAGTTTCCTACTGCAATGTCTCCAGCATTGGCCCTCTTTTCTCGGAGGGGAACCGACTGTAATCTACGCTTTACGGCGTGGCGTCTACGCTCACCCTAGGTAATTTTTTATCTGCCTCACTGTGACAAGACATGCATTCACTGACACATACCATTATGACCGTCATGATCATCATTAATGAGTTCTGTGATTTAATTGATGCAGTCAATATGCGCTCCCTAACGTTACACTGCTACAGTGCAGGATTTTAGTAAAGTACGTACACTCCTGTTTTCTCTGTCGGGGTACACAACAGATTTGTTTCCATAACGTTGGACGGATGAAAGCGCTGACTTACCTTGACTGAGCTACATGGTATGAACCTGGTTCTTGCTGGTGTAGTTCTCGCTAAACTAACGGAGAACTATTTTTGTTTTCATCTGTGTTTTACCGTGTTTGAAACAAGGTGTGTCATTTAAAACACGTGCGATATAAGACCTGGCGAGTCGTCGCTCCTTACATGGGTGGCGGGACTCAAAGGTGAAAGGCCGGCAGCAGAAGCAGCAACATATCGAATACCACATAGATCAACAACTCAGTCGAAGTTTTCGTTTCCGGCCGCAGCCATGAGTGCTTTAGAAGTGAGGGACAACTTAGATTACTGTGAACAGGAATGTAGGGGCGAGGCATGCTACGCAGTTCGTGTGCGAGCAACTGCGCGACAAGTTTGTCGAAGCTTTTACTATTCAGACGTTAAGCACTAAATACTTGCGATCATGGTGGCAGAGAAGCTTCCTCACAGACGGAGAATTAGAGACTAAATCGCCAAATAATCGGTGGCGATATGTGTGGCGCAATCGCTTAATTAGGCGAAATTAATGTGTCAGTGAACGTTCTGGTTAGGT
Source organism: Dermacentor silvarum (assembly GCF_013339745.2). NCBI lineage: Eukaryota > Metazoa > Arthropoda > Arachnida > Ixodida > Ixodidae > Dermacentor > Dermacentor silvarum. Next base: position 59,849,807 of record NC_051154.1, on the reverse strand, counting down.
TCTTGCATGTGAAATCTGGTGCAAGCGTCTATCGTCTCGCCTCCATCCGTCCTGTTTTTCACATACAAAAACCTAAGCAACTGCACTACTGTAAAAAAAAAAAAAAAATGTATGCAGATCCAACGCACATTTCAGAATCTATGTGAAGTGAAACTTTCGGGAAGCGGTTAATCAAATGCTATGCATATGCCCATTTCATTCCCGAGTAATTAACCTATTTCATTTTTTTCTTCTGGCGCAAAAGAACTGGCGCGTACGCAATGTGACACACGCGGTGATCCCCTCAAAGAGCTAGTGGGCGTTGGAACGCTGGAAGTATACGTGCGATTGTGGCCTAATGGTTAGAGCAACGGGCGCGTAATTCATTTTTGTTGTTGTTGTTTTGAGTGTGAGTATTTTAGAATCTATTTGAAGTGCAAGACAGCAGCAGCACCCAGCAGCCACGGTCAGTTGAGTCCGGAAAGGTTCGCAAACAAATGTTCGCTTTAAATAAATGTACTCTGATAATTTAGCTCAGCAATGGCACTCTGAAATATTTTACCCAATGAAAATATCAATGCGATTCGGCCCCGTAACAAAAGGAACAGGTACGCTTATTCTGGTGATGGCATTTGCTGAAGGTTGAGTGATACGGTGTGGCATTCGAAGGAGGCCAGAAGTAAAAGGTACTTTAACAGAAAGAAGAAGCGATAAACAACGCTGTACATTCTTTTAAACGGCGCGAGAAGACGTACACGAACGAGCAGCTCACAAGCACAATCACACATACCAATGTGCCTAAGCAGAAGTTCATTGGAGATACATAAAAAAAATTAAAAAAAACACGTCATCTTTTTCCGAGAGCATAAAATGTATTCTACGTTTGCTCGATTCGCCGAGCACCAAGCAGGATGTCTCTTTTTCTTTTCTATTTTGCTCTCTTCCTTGCCTATTTGCATATCGACAGTGAGCAGGGGGAAAAAAAGAGCGCGATGAGTTAAAAATTTTTTTGAAGGGAGCAAAGGAAAAAAGATAGATGGGTGCTGTTACCGTGAAACCGTCGCCTTATCGGGCGCCCTAAAAGTGGCGACTCTGCGAGCGTCCGAGAGGTTTACACCTGGTCGACGAGAATCGGCCGGTCGCTTTTATGCCCCCCCGCGATAAGCGCGAGGTGCGCGCCCCCAAATAGGCGGCCAGGCACTTACCGGCTGACGAGCGCGCGCCGCCGCCGCCGCTGCTTTGGGGGCCGCGGCCGCTGTCACGGTCTTCACACACGGGACGGCTTAATAGGGCCGGTTGACAGTGCAGCAGGCGGCAGTCAGCCGCCGTGAAAAAGGCGACACGGCCACGACACTCGGGCCGGCGACGCCACGCGGCTCCCCCGGTTACGCTCCGTGCTTCTCTCGCGGTATACTTGCTTGGAGGACAAAGCCTGTGCGCGAGTAACGGGAATGGCGCCGATGACGACGTTTCTATGCGAACCGGTCTGAGCAATGAGAGACAAATAAGCGACGAAAGGCAGAGAGGTTAACGAGATTAAATGTCCGGTTGACTGCCCGGAACTGGGCGATGAAGAAATGGTAGAAAAGATGAGGAGAAAAGAAGGGAACAAATGAAGAGAATCTGTCAGCACAAACTCAAGGAAGGCAACTGACATCGATTATAGTTTTCTTTAAATGAGTCCCCATGCTTAAAAAATAGAAAAAAAAATAAGGGCACTAGCGCTTTTTAGAACAATTCTGCCTGACGTCGGCTGCATGTGACAAGGATCCAAGAATTCTGCTTTCCGTAAGGGCACAGTTGTCAAGCTTGCCGAGCGTGGTGCAGAGCACTTTTGTTTTGTTTTTTTGCACTGAATCGTGGACAACCACACAGAGGATGCGCAGTTGTCTCTTTGCACTCACAAACTTCACATTCGGGACTTCTGGCCATTCCGACAAGGAAGGAGTAGGCATTAGTGAATGCTACACCAAGTCAAAGACTACGAATGAGTTATGTCACGTCGTGGTCAGCCGTGCAGAAGGCGGTGCTTTAGGTGGGGATCCATGGAACAAAGGCATCCAAAGTACATCTACTACAACTACTTCTACTACTACTACTACTACTACTACTACTACCACAACAACTAATGCTACTACTACTGCAACAACTATTACTACAACAACAATAATTACTACTACTACTACTACTACTACTACTTCTACTACTACTACAACTACTACTACCACAACAACTACTGCTACTACTACTACAACAACTATTACTACAACAACAATAATTACTACTACTACTACTACTACTACTACTACTACTTCTACAACTACTACTACAACTACTACTACTACCGCAACAACTACTGCTACTACTACTACAACTATTACTACAACAATTACTACTACTACTACTACTACTACTACTACTACTACTACTACTACTACTACTACTACTACTACAAGACTAACTATATATACTACAACAACAATTAAAACAACAAAGCGCGAAGACGGAGGAATCAGGGAGAAAATGTCGTCACCTTGATAACAAAAATATTTTGCTCCAGTCAGGGCATGTGTTGTCTCTGATACATCATGTATTATACAGAAAGCAGAAAAGAACACACAAAACGATACGGGCGAAGCGCGCGAGTACGTTCTCTCGTGAAAAGGTCCGTTGACGCGACAGTCCTAACCGAACTCTTTCATTTATTCATTATCATTTTTTAAAGAATCAATTAATTGGTTTGCCGACGCTGCGACAATGCCAAGGCAATGGCACGAAAAGTGATATGGAACGAGAATGTCCTGAATATGAACGCATATGATGCGAGGTGCACACAGCATATTTTATGTACCACGATGTGCCGTTAAAGAAGGCAAGCATCCATTAGTGCGCCAGAAGTGCACCGAGTCCGGTATTCCAGCTTCTGCAGAGGTTTCATTGCAGAGCCTCTCCTGCGCAAAAAGGAGCTGCGCATTTCGAGGCGGTTGCGTCGCGCGAATAGCGACACCGGCATCAAACGTCGCCGCTTCAGATAACTTGCCTTCCACAGGACGTCCGCAGGTGTCACTGACGACACAATCTAGAAAGCCGGCAAACGCATATTACAGCGACAGCTTTCTGTGGCTCGTTCGTGCGATTTCGTGGTCGTTGGTTCTTCGTTAGCCTTCCAACCGGTATAGGGCATGCCGGGTATGTCACGAAATTATTCAAAGAATAAAAAGATGAGATAATAAAGATGACTTCCTCTGGATTGATCTTACGACAGAGTCATACATTTTAAAATCCCTCTATGTAGTAAATAAACACGTAATTATGCTAATTAGGCTAATTAACGTTTTTAACCGAGAGGGTTGTGCGATTGATCCCGAAGGAAGAATTGAAGCGCGCCATCTGAGGAGCTCGTAATCGTTTCCAGAAATGCAAGAAGGTGACGCTGCTAATTTTTACAGCGTAATGAATTCCGGCCAATTTCAAGCGACACTAAGCAGCCGAAGAGCACCAGCTGTGACGCCCATAGTAGACGCCCACGAGTGACGTGACCGCTTGCGCCTCACCGTCGGGCGACCATGACGCGACTGAGATCTCGGCTCGATAAGGACGCTCGCTTGGTGCTCGCCCGCCTGTGAGGCACAATCAATCACGTCACTAATAGGCGTTCATATATGAGCGTCACAGTTGCGCTTTTCGTCTGTTCAGTTTTGCTATTCTCCGTGAAATTGTTGGCAATACATCACGTTGTAAAAATTAACAGCATTTTTGGAAACGGTTGCGAGCTCCTCGGGTGGCGCACTTTAAGTCTTCCGTTGGGGATTAATCACGTGGCTCTTTTGGTTTGAATTTGAATTTGAATTTATTAATCACAAGAAGATATGTACATTGGGTATGATATATAGGTGGGGCCCTAGAACTCTCGTAGGAGTTGTGGAGGGGACCCTATATGTTATATGCTGTTCTATAAACACTAGAGCGCGTGCGAAAAAAGAATGTGTGAGACAGTACAAATATGTCACATACTCATGAAGCAAGTGACGCGAGCATAAAAGAGCCAAGATTAGTTTTGTAGCTGATAAATGGCTGTTGTGCTGTAAGATCTGTTGATAATTTATTCCAGAGCTGTGACGCGGTATGCGAGAATGTAAATGATCCATAATTAGCGAGATTTTGGGACGGTTAGAGTTTTCGAGGTGACTGATCGTAAAGGATATGTGGTATTTTGATAATTAATTTTTACAGAAGGACATAGTATGATTTTGTACATGATTTTATAGAGCAAAACGAGAATGTGGTAATCAATGCAATGTTTCACCGGTAGTATATTAAGTAATGGGTAGGTGAATGTGATTGAGTCCGTTCTTTTTAGGAAGAGAATAGCTCGAAGTGCTGTATTTTGTGCTGCAATAATTGGCAATAAAGTGGTGGGGTACGTGAGTCCGTATATGGTAATAGCATACGTAATATGCGAATGTATAAAACTGACAAAAAGTGTACGGAGTGTGTTCAAAGGGAAAATGTAACGTAGTTTATACAGTATTGGGATTTTCTTATAGATGGTTAGTGTAGTTTCGTGGATACGTTTATGCGTATCCTTTTACGTTTATGCGTATCCGTTTATGCGTAACTTTAGTTAAATGTCGAGGTAGACGCCCAAAAATTTAGTCTCGTTAACCCTTTCCAAAGGAGAGCTGTTGAAGTTTAATGATTTAGTGTTCATTAGTCGTGTGTTTTTTGCAGCGAAAACTATATTGTTACTTTTCTTTGTGCTTGCGAGAAGACAATTAGATTGAAGCCAGTTAGATAGTATTAGCAGGACATCATTGCCTTTTTTGTAAAGATCTGTTTCCGTATTAGCTACCAGGAAAATATTGGTATCGTCCGCTTATAACATGCATCGTCTAAGAGATAGTCGTGTAAATCGTTGATGTATGCTACAAAAAGAAAAGGCCCTATTATGGATCCCTGAGGAATTTCGCTGTTAGTTATCATTTGGGATGACGACATATTGCTAACCACTACGTACTGCTGCCGGTTTTTCAAATATTTGTGCTAATTAGGCTCAGGGGCGCTCCACGAATACCATACTTTTCAAGTTTTTTTTTAGCAATATGTCGTGGTTCACAAGATAAAAAGCCTTGGTTAGGTCCATGGAAATACCCATCATTAATAATGGACTGTCTAAGTTTATTTTAGTTTTTTCCACAATGTTAATTAACGCTGTCTCAGTCGACATATTTTTTATATATCCGTATTGCTCTTTTGCATAAACGTTGTGCGCTGTGAAAAACTTATCTAATCGGGCTAGCACTACTTTCTCAAAAACCTTAGAAAATGGCGACAATAGGGATATTGGTCGGTAATTGGACATATTCATTTTATCCCATTTCTTAAACACTGGCACAACCTTGGAAATTTTTAGTAGTGTCGGGAACGACCATGAAACGAACATTTCGATGATGATATGTGGTAGGTGTTCGCATATGTTAATCGAACAATGTTTAAGCAGTGATACAGATACCAAGTCTAGACTGGTTGATGAAGTATTTCTTAAAGAGAGGATTATGTTGTTGACCTCATAAGGGTCTTTAGACTTAAGAAAGAGAGAACTGGAAGGCTTAGTTCTCGTGACTGTGTCTGATTGTGATTTATGGGAGTTATTTACAATTAAATTATTGGTCATTGTAGTAAAGTTGAAGCTTTCAGCAATAATAGAAGGATCACTTGCTATCGTGTCATTTACCGAGATGCCACATATACTGTTTGTGTTGCACGTGTTTAGAGCGGTATTTATCACTTTCCATGTAGCTTTTGAGTCACCATGTACTTGTTTAATTTTAGTGTGAAAATAATTTCGCTTTGAAACCGTGATTAGGCTTTCAAGCTTTTTCTTGTATGTCCTGTACTTGTTTTCTAAAGTGACATTGTGTGGTTTTCGCTTTAGTTTCCTATACATGTTATCTTATGATGTATTGGCTTTAGAATACCGGTTGTTAGCCAAGATTTTTGCGTTACGTTTCTTCTGGATACCGTTGAAACACATTCACCTAGTTTTTTTACATCTATTAAATACTTTCATGAACTGTTCATATTTATTGTCAGTTGTATCTGTCGAATATACAGAGTGCCAGTTTTCTTTCATTAGGGCATCAAAAATGATGTCATATTTGTATGTTATACGCTGCTGCTGAGTTCAAAACTGGTTACTGGATGTGATGGTTGCGAAAACAGGAAGGCGATCAGTAATGTCACATGCTAACGTTCCACTTGAAAATTTGGTGTCCGATATGTTTGTGATGATGTGAACTAATGTGCTCTGTCTTGAGTTAGTAATGCGCGTTGGTAATCTGATTAATTGTTGTAATCCGTGCCTCTTTAATAAGTCTGTGTAGTTGTAAATGTTGGTTCGATTAATGTCAATGTTTATATCACCCAATATAATAACCTGAGTAGTGTTGTTACTGTTGTTATCGAGCCACTTATCTAATTCGGATAGAAACTGATTTTTGTTGTTTTGCGGTGACCTGTAGACGACGCCTACAAGTGTGCGTTTATTTTATAAGGTACAAAGATTCTGGCTGTTTTATCTGGTGGTATTTCGATAACGAGTGCTTCGCACCATGCAGATTTAAAAACTAGGTCTGTTCTAACTCTGTATATTACGTCGTTTCTAACGTAAAAAGCTACCCCCCCCATGTACAGTTTGGTTACTTGCAGTACTTGATGATAGGCTTCGCCTACAGGCGAGCTCCAGGTGATAGCCGGGGAGTGGATATGTTTGACACGTGTTTTCAGATAACCAAGTTTATGATAAAGCAATAAAGTGAAACGTGTGTCGTAGTGTTGCGCAAAGGTCAACAAATTCATCGTAATGTTTCTGGAGGCTCCTTATGTTCAGATGCAGTAATGATAAATCGGATGAATTTGGTAACTGATTACTAAATGTTCGTGGTGCTAGAAGTTCAAACGCCCTTCTTGGTGATTTTTTTTTCTTCCCGTCGGTCGTTGAAGCTTCGCCTTATGTGATGACACGCAAGTCATCTGGTGATCTTGTGAACAGCACTGGTTGTAGTTTTTCTGGCTTTTATGACACATTGGTCCGTCCACAGGAACTGGCACTGTTTGGTTCTCTTCAGCTTGAATGCTTCAGAGAAGAGTGCTTTGCTTTGCGGACTTGAGTGGTCGTTAAAAAACACTTGGTTCGAATCTTTGCTTTTGCCGAGATCTTTCGCAGTCAGCCGAGCTTTTTTTACTCTTCTCTGGAAATCGTTCCTTTTGTCTCTAGAGACAAACCGAACAATTATATTGTTTGCCCTCGGGTTATTAGCAGTGGGCACTCTGTGAACGGTATCGATGTCTGGAGGAGCAATAGGGCATTCTACTTTCGTGCCGATGTCAACTACTAGTTGCACAAGGTTTTCGTCTGTAGCGTTCGGTATACCGCGTATTTCTACGTTGTTCAGGCGCGAATATTGTTCCAATTGTGCGATTTCTTTGGCGAGGGCTGCATTCGATTTTTTTCAATTCCTCATTTTCTTCAGAACGTTGCTCTCAGCAAGTATGGCGTTTCGTTCAGCTTTAATGCTGTCATACTCATTACGAAAAAAATGCAAGACTGTTTTGTAATTCCAGAATTTCCTTTGTCTGAGAGAACGCTTTTTTCTCACTGAGAGAAAGTGCTGTTCGAAGCTGGTCTGCTAGTTCTTGAAGTGACGACTTCAGGGACTTAATCTCTTTGTCAAGTTCGGCATTTGTCGGCATAGTGAATACCAGATGAGCGATCCGCGAGGGCCCTTTTCAGCTGAGGTAACAATATAATAAAATGAGCAATGCGTACCTGAAATGTGACAGAAAGACCTTTGGAGCCTTTCCTGCCGTTTGGGCTGGGGCTTGGCTAAGCGGATCGCGCAAATGGGGACGGCGTCGCTGTGTTCTGTCTTTAAGTAGGCGCTGCCAACACGTGACGTTCCCGGAATCTTGATAAGCAGCAGGGTAGGTGTAGCGACGAACAAATACTTGTCAGCTGCGTGGCGGCGGCGGCAGTAGCTTGCGGTTTATTCTGGTATCTTGCGGTGACAGCAATCTGAAATGTGACAGAAAGACGTTTGAGCCTTTCGTGCCGTTTGGGCTGGGGCTGGGGTTGGGCTAAGCGGATCGCTCAATTGGTTAAAAAGATAATTAGCCTAAATTGCATAATTACTTGTCTAATTACATCACTGAGTAATTTTCAAATGTATGACTCTGTCGTAAAAGTAATCCAGAGTAAATAATTTAATTATGCAATTTTCCCTATTTTTTAAGGAAATTCGAAAGAATTTCGTGAAACATCCGGTATAGCGAATCGGCTTGTACAGCCATCTGCATTATCTATGCATTTGTGCCGGTGACTGGTTCTGTTCTCTGTGGGATTGCGCAATCAAAGAACAAATGACACCTAAATATCCCTAAAGCGAAGCGTTCATTCTCTCCTTCCCCAGGGTTTGGTGCGTCCGCTTGGTCGGTTTCTGGCTGAATAAAGTTGGCTGGTACCAGAGACTCTCTAATATTTGCGTAAAATGGGTCTATTTCGGCGATGGTCTAATGAAAACTGGACTGATCCCGGAAACGATGTATTCCGCGGTCGCGTATGTCACAGGGGTCGCGTTGGGGGAGGTCTCCCCACTTTGCCGGGCAGGCACTTATTATACAGCTATGTTGAAAAACGTTGTGCAGAACACGGACAGTTACGCGCGAGTTAGCGCGAAGCCAAGTGACACAAAACTTCTGCGATGGTGTAGAAGAACGTGAACAGATCCTTGCGCGCACTTGGAAATAAAATAATATTACGCACGTGTCTCTTAGCATAGCATTTCATTGAAAAGCTTTAAGGCAGCTTCGTTTACCGTTGATTCCAACAAGTGCGTTGGATCTACCGCAATTTTTTTTTAGTCCTCAAACCTTGTAATCAAATCCCAAAGAAAATAACTATGTAGACGCGTGCCCTGCGCGAAGTCTATCTGTCGGGCTGAAGTCACCAACAGGAACACGAACAACAAGGCTGTATTTCTTATATACCCCAACTTGGTCAGACCTTTGTCTCATTATGACCTGCACCGAAGTGGTGAAGTTGGTCAGTCCTTTGTCATTGTCGTATGCATCTTAACACATGAAAGACTGCGAGTTTCGGGATGCTTCCCCCAGTGCTTCGCCTCCCTGTGGAGTTTATCAGCGAGTGATGATATTTAGCATGACTTCCAAAAATTCCCCATGCAGTCGCTCGGCGGCAGGACTTCTCAGGGGGTGCATGGTGAACTCCGTGGAGTTGAGACATCATATATTGGCTTTGTCTGGTCTATTCCGCTCCTCCTGGCCTTGTTAATCTCTCCCAGTAGTGTTATTACACACGGAAACAACTAACGCCGCCTTCAACACTGGCATGCTTAGCCCCACACGTGCTAATAGGAGTCGCTCAGAGAGGATATATTGCCATTGCAAGGCTATAATTGGCTATGTCTGTCCGTAGCTAACACGATCCTCCCCGTCCTTCGAGCAGAGTTTGTAAATGGATCACTTCCTCCTCCGCCCCCTTTATGCGTGCAGTACTGTCTTTGGAGGCATCTGGCTGCCAACCAAGTAGCCACAAGTCCGATCCCCCTCCTTCTTAAAATTTTCTTCTTCCATCCATTTTGTGTCTGTGCGGGCATACGTCGTTCGTATCGAGGGCTAACATGCTTCGTTGAAAATTTAGTCCCAAAGAAACATAACTGATCTGGCAACCAAGTTAGGCTCCCAAAAAAGGAGCGACCCCTTGCCACCTTTCAGTCCTTTTCTTCCTGATATAGCGCCACAAGCCGGACTAGTGGCGCGACACCGGGTGCGGTCGGAATAACGGAATGTTTGTCGTCGGGCGCCAACAGCGTATACCCCCAGCCGCACTATTCCTCGGCGTCGAGCGCAGCTGCTGCATGCAACTATAGCCGAGGGCTCCTTGAAAGCCACCCGACCCTTCCCTTGCAAGTATCGTGACAGAGGCGAGGCACGCAGCGCACGCTACGGCATGCGTCCTCTCGCCAGAAGACGAAGCCTTGGCACTTGGCAGTGATGCCAGACATTGCTGCTGGGCCGACTCTGCGTCGACACCGAAACCTGCGCTCCGTACATTGCGCCAGTAGCGACGCCTTGCGTTGGCCACCGTTCAGCGCCTATCAGTGTAGGACCAATGCTATAATGCTGCTTGTTGGTACCACGAAAAGAAGCTGCTTGCTAAGAAGGACTCGGGGAGTTCCGCGCCTTCTCCTCGCCTTTGAGCTTGCATTTTTTTTTTTCCTGCGCCTGCTGACTGTCGTTTGCGACAGGTGTAGCAACTGCCGGCACACTTCGCTCGCAACCGATGTCGCAGCCGCTGTCACCACTAACACTGCTTGTTTAATAGGTGCTCCGACGCGCCCAGCTACAAAATTTCATTGGCACCGACTGCATTCCGAATGTTCAGTCACGTTTGTCTGGACTGAAGCGTGCCTTTTTGCATGTTTCCGATGCCCATATTCCATACCGACGCGAGTAAAAAAAGTGCAGTTACGTCAGTATAGCGCTCGAACAGACGCTTTGTCCAAAGTAGTCGGTCCAGCGCTGCCGCCTACGAGAGCTTTTGCGCAAGAGAAATTGGGCTCCGAGTTGGCGAGCAGCGGCTTTCACTTTCAAACGTACGCTCGACGCCGCTGCGGCTGCGCGCGGACGGGAATCAGTACGACCGCCGCCACCGCTGTAAAGTGCTTCAGTGCTCGATTTGGTCGCTTGGTTGCTGTTACTTTCTGCGGAGTGCATGAATGCGCTCGAGAACAGGAAACGTTGTTTCAGTAATACAATTTTCGCAACGCGTGGCAGTGAGCGCAACTATGCACGCGCTGACGCAGGCGGACTGCTCGGAAGTGCGCTCATTGTCTGCATGGTCGACTTTTGCACGACGCAGCAGTGCGTTTCTTTAATTTTGTGTCCCAGCGATGTTTTTCTGCGGCAGGGGTAGCATGTACCGTTATTTGGTGTATATTGCGGTAACGCATACACAAGGAGAGAGAGATTTCTAAAACAAAAAATAGAGACATTGCGTCTGCAACAAGGAGTTAGCTAACAAACGTCTTTGAACATGTTTGAGACACAAAAATGATAATGGATACCGCATTCTATGTTTTTTTATACATTTACTGCCATTTTATCTTTGTGACTGAAATCGAGGACCGTGGCACAATAAATGCTCGATGTTCTCTTCCGTGCCGCAGACATCGTGCTCAGAATCGTCGGTCATTCCAATCAATGTAGTGTCAGCCTTCGTAGCACTCTCTTGCGACGACTGGGCGACCGGCCGCTGTCCGTGCAGGCGCTACTCGAACACCATTCCCATCGCTCGCCGGCCCACAAGTCTGTGAAGGTACTTTTGTGTTTCTTGAGGGCGACGTACCTGTGTGAACGCCTTTTACTTAGTTGTGCCCTCCTCTATCTCTCTTTCCCTTTTCCCGTCTCCCAGAGTAGGTAGCCAACCAGACGCTCTTCTGATTAACATCTCCACATTCTCCCTCATTTCCTCCTCCCGCTGCCATTTTGCGCACTCTCCATAGGCCTTTGACGACATGTGTATCAGCCTGGCGTCGGTTATGTTGGGGCGCAAAGAAATCCGGCTCATTATGCAAGCCGGGTGATATTTATGGTTGGTGCCATGTTTTTTTATTGCCTCGTTTATTTAAGTTTTAATCTCTCAGTTTCCACGAAGTTTGCGCTGTGCAACACTATGCTTTGACCCCCTGCCCCCTTTCCTTGTATATTTATTACGTGCTGCTTCAATAAACTTCAGTTGATAGGGCAGCCCAAGTAGGGTGTTTTCTCTGCCCTTTGCCTGCGTCTTCTTACGCTGCTTGGAACTTTCTTAAATATGAATGCATACCAGCTCGCCCAACTTTCGGTACTTATAGATAAATAAAAATAAATTCACCTCTCTTCCCAAAACCTTGCATCTGCACCAATGGATTAATTTCGCTATACATTTAGTTTTGGCGGATAAGAAGTTTTCATAAACGCGTATAAAGCAGCTGATTTTTGAGGCCGTAAAATTTAGTTTCTTTTCATATTGTTCTTCAACGGCATATTAAATGCCGTTGAAAATTAAATTTTCCGGATGCGTATGATATTTACCGGTTCATCTGTAGGCATTGTATTAAAGGTTTCGTCATATATACACGAGCTTCAAAATTGCTGAGCGAATTACGTTCCTTTCCATCCCTGAAGCAGTTTTATCCTACACAGGGTAGCAGACCGGACGTGAGTCTGCTTGACATCCATGCCTTTCCTTCGTTTTTTTTTTCTCTATCTCTGTCTCTCTGAGCTATCTTACTAATCGATTGCTCTTTTGACCGCAGATAGATTTGTTTGATAGATTTTAGATTTCTTGCGAGGCCGCTGGTGCTGCATTTATCAGTGTTCGTTGAACGTTTACATGCACCTAACCAAGTGAAATGAGCAACAGACTAATATGCAGAGTGCGCCACGTGCCAAATTACGTGCCTTATGAACATGAAAAAAAAAAAAAAGAAGAGAAACCCCGGCCTTTTGCAGTCACAAAAATCCAGCGGCTGGTTGGCGAACTGCACGTGGTTATATGTTCGGTAATAGACGCCAAGAGGCCTTCTACTTAGCTTCCTTCTGGGAGTATATGAAGTGTATGACTGACTAGGCCGTGGAGGGATGCCCGAGTTTCTCTCGCTCGTAAACTGTAATACATCTTGAGGGCAATGACCGACCCGCCGTGGTGGCTTAGTGGTTATGGCGTTGCGCTGCTAAGCACGAGGTCGCGGGATCAAATCCCGGCCGCGGCGGCGGCATTTCGATGGGGGTGAAATGCAAAAACTGGCTGTGTACCGTGCAATATAGGCGCACGTTAAAGAACCCCGAGTTAATCAAAATTTATCCGGAGTCCCCCCCACTACGGCGTGCCTCATAATCAAATCGGGGTTTTGGCACGTAAAACCCGGAATTTATTTTTACGGGAGAATGACCTGAATAATGAGCCAGGAAGTTTGCACGTCCAACTCAAATAACATTCTCTAGGTTGCAGCATTCCATCAGTAAAGAAAATCCAGTTGTGCGTGCTGCTTTTCTTTGCCATCAACCGAGAAGACTTGAACGCTAGCTATAGTAAGCAAGCAAAAATTGCATGGAATTAAGTTGCTTGGAGCTCATGAATTCTCCCCACTAAACCTGTACCGACCAGGATGATTTGTGTTAAAATTTTCTGTCTCTTTCGAGACAACTACCATCACACGTATCTATCGTTCATGCTCAGCTTTTTTTTTTCCCCTTCTCTCTCTCTCTCTTCTACTTCTTGTGCTTCTTCTCCTTCGTTTTTTTTTTTTTTTTTTTAGGCGCAGAGTGACACAAGGAAACCGCGCAGAGGCGACCATGCGGCTCGACTTGGGCGAGTTTCTAAGTTACAACGAGCAAAACAGTGACAAAACGCGCTGCCACTACTAGAAGTAGTCTTGTCTGGCTGGTGCACAGCACGTGGGGCATTCGCCCAAGGAGGGCCCTGTGCGACAGTCGTTTCGGCGAGTGCTCCGTATCGCTGACAGGTTCCCTGCTCAACACGGTAGCGCCAACAACGACGGCAGGTGTGCGGCGGCCGAGGGCGCCCGCGCAACTCCTCCGCGGGCGCAGTTATTCCGGCGGATAAGCGTGGCAACGGTGGCGGGGACAAGGTGCGCTAACAGTTCGCGAGTCGAGCAAACATCCGTCGAGTCGCTCGATCATTCCGCAAGCAGGCCCGTCGAGGGGAGCAGTCCGGGAGGGGTTCCACTCTCTCTCTTTCTCTCCTGCTTGCACCCGGGTACGAAACAAGGGAGGCGAAAGAAGAAGCCGGGTGTAGAGACGAAAGCGCAGTCCCGTCGGGTCTGCCGCGCGACGCCCGCTCGCCGGGAGAAACCGGCCGCACTGGCAGAGGCGTCGTCACCTAAAACACGATCTCCAACTATATACTGGTAGGATGGGGGGGGGGAGAGGGGGGGGGGGGGTCGAAAGCAACGCCAGCCTTCGCCGTTTCGCGCGTCAAGCCGAGCGAGCGCAAGTTGGCGATTTCCAGAGCCCGGGCACGTAGTGCAGCTTTTGTCTCCATCGGAGGCCGAGCAGCGATGAGGCGCCCACGGCGTCGATACGTGTCTCTCCTCTCCTTCGCCCCCTCCCCGCGTCCCACCAGCTCGCTTCTCTTCCCGCTGAGTATATAGACGCGAGGCTCGCTTTAATGGACTGCTGCTCCCGCCGTCTGCCCCGTTGCGAAAGTCTGCGCTCGTGTTGAACGCCATTGATGGCTCGCATCCCTGCTTTATGGCCGCCGCCGCCGCTCTCCCCGCGTACGCTGCTCGGGAGCAGGAAGCCGCGCGATGAGAGGGACGACGACGCGACGCTCTTGCGGGGAGCGGCGGCCGTTATTGCTCGCATCAGTGGCCCGGACAAGTGCGGAAGACGGCTCTTTCTTTCCTGCAGTCGGCGGGGCGAACGTTATTTCTGGGCCGTTTAAAAAACGCGCGCTGTATATTGTATAATGCCACCATTCGGAGTATACCATACCTGCTTCCAAGCGGTGTTTCATCAAGTTTTCTGCGGAGAAGCATGTAGTGTAGAGCAGTATGCTTTTTTGATGAATATGGTTTACGGGACCTGCCGCGAATGACACCGTTCGGAGCAAAACCAAAAGAAATGTGAGGTAACCTAAGTTATGTCACCTGTGCAGAAGCTATATTGTTGGTGGCGCAAGTGGTTAGATTTTCAAGTGCCGATGCCAAATCAAAGTAATTTTCCGAGTGCCGAAAAGTATATTGCTACTGAGAGGTGATGAGAAGTGGGGAAATCAAAGAGCTTCTGGGGCTCCTGTTGAGCTATGAATCAGGCTTTCAAGATGCCATCATCATTCACCGACTTAATCAGAAGTTGATGAGCAGCAACCAAAATGTCATCTGCAAAACAGCTGATATTACTGGTTACCGCTTTAAAGAACAGAGCGGGGATTTCCTTTTCTTTATGTCTTCCTTTTTTTTTGTTGTTGTTGTTTGATAACGTCTGTCGTGGTAGTATGCGCCCGCATTTAGCGGGGATCTGTAGTTTGTTTTGGAGATTAATTCACCTAACGCCCCCCCCCCCCCCCCCCCGCTTAGTTTTTATTTCTTCGGAAAGCTGTATATGTCACTCACTATGCTCACTCGTGCGGCTGCCTAAGTAAAATTGTCTTGTTTCCTAATAAACTTACTGTGTCGCTGTCACGCTTATCCTGTCGCTTCTTTGTTTTCGTCCTTATCTCTATTCATGCTGTTTTACAACATTAATTTACATCAGCTTGACCAGCTTTCACTTTTGTTACATCAGTGGTTCCTTAAATGGACAAACCACGCCCGCAGTAATTGAAGCGTGTAGACAAATGGGTCATCATCATTACATGAAGCGGCGACCTTAGGTATTTGAAAATGTTATTTAGGCCGCATAGATGCGTGGAAGTTGATGAGGCCTGTCAACACGGCACTGGCACATGCAGCAAGTGCACGAAATCCACTTGCGGAGTGCGGTGTAGAGCACAGCGAGCATGCATGGTGATTATAGAAGACGGACCGAATAGGTTTCATTTCATCTTTCGCTTCCACAACACAAAAATTGAACAATTCAGCATCGCGTCCTTTATTTCCAAGTACGACATGCTAGCGGTAACAATAGAACTATAGCGGTGAAGCTACGCCAAAATATTTTGAGCTACTATAGCGCGTGGCACGAATGAGTGTCCTCGAGATTATTCCTGTATACAGAGCCGCTGGTGGCGTTTATATAATTTACCGCGCTCCTTCGTCGGCCCTTCGACAAGCCCAAACGTTCGAGCGGCAAAATAGGAAGATGGCAGGGGGCGGAGAGAACGGGCGGAGAGAAAGAAAAACATTGGCGACGGCGATGGCTTCGTCTTGTTCGCGCGGCGAGGCCCATCACGAGCCAACTAGGCGTTTGACAACTGCGCACATTGATTCTCGCTTGCGCACTTATTTCCGGGGCGCATCCTGGAGGCCAAAGTATTTTTCTTGTTTTTTAGCTTCCCGGCGCCGCCGAAAATTGAATCGAGGTCGCCGGAAAAGCGCGCGTCGCTCGTCACCCTTCTTGCTATACACTCGCGCAGGCAGCCTTCCGAGAAGCGGCGGTGGTTGCTCGGCGCTTTCTCGCCAGATCCGTCTTTGGCCGACGGCTCGACAAACGACCCTAGAAGGCTCGCTCGCCCGCGCGCGGCGGCGGCGAATTATGCGGCCAGTTGCCTTCCTTCACACGAAGGCAAGCTCTTCTCACCCCCTGCGTTCGAAAGGAGAGCCGTCAGGGGCCGCCGGTCCGTGACGGCGAATAAATGCGGCGCGGGCAGATTGGATTGCAGTTAGGGATCTGCGGATGAGCGAGCGCGCCCACCGCCCGAGGAAGAGGCCGGACCGCGGGCGCTTGGCCCCCGCCGCCATCTGTCGAGCCTGGCTGCCAGTCAGCGGGTTCTTTCCCCGGGCTTTTCGAGCACGCGTGCTGCTGCATGAGCTATATACGTGGACGCCGTCGTCGCAGGAAGCGGGGACCGTCTTCGCCGATGACGTATAATGCAGCCCAGCGAGAACGAGTGAGAGAGACTAAGACAGAAAAAAAGAAAAAGTAAACAAGGACTCCGCTCTGCTGCTGTGTGTTGCCTCAGCGCGTCAGAGAGGCTTTTAAGGGACGCGCGCGCTAGAGCGTCGGGCTTCCGGGACGGGTTCCCCCCCTTTCTTTCGGGAGGGAGGCTCGCGTGTAGCGGGCGCCCGCGGTGCAAGAGCGCGCGGGGCGCGCTGAGAGACACGCCGGGAGCAATTACGGCGCTTGCTGGCGGAGTTACGAAACTGGAGGAGCCGATCTCGGAAATCCTCCGGGAGCGACGGCGACTGGTCGTCTTGCAGCGTCGAGCATCGGAAAACAGGCCGCTTCGGAAAACAGGCCGGTCAATAGGGAGGAGCGCGGCCCAACCGGGGCTAAACGAGGCGACAATCATTCGATCCGGCGGGAAATAAAGTATCGGGAAACGGCGGCTGGCCGCCTTGCGGATAACGAGCCACGAGCTGCTTGCGCACGCGGGCCTTTCTTCGGTCGCTGAAATGGGAGACTGACACAGATTCGTGGCCTCCGGACTCGCGTTCTTCGGTTGCACCTCTGTTCGTGCGGGCTGCTCGTCGTGGCCTTCGTTTGGCGAGGGGAGAGGATGATTATCGAGTGAGGCGTGATCACCGACGAGGCCAACTACGACAAGTGTCATTTTAGTTACCGACACTAACACGGTGCACTATTTCCTGTGGATTTTCTTTTTTTTTTTTTTAATTGTACTTTCGATTAAAGTTTCCGCTGCAGATTGCATATTACAGGGCGCTAGTGTGCATGATTGCGCGTCAAATCGTTGTAATATATATTCGTCGACCACCATTTCACTTGGAGTGGAGCTGCTTTCTAGTGCCGCCTTTCCGCCTTTGTTTTCTGTTTGTGCCATTGTTCTTTTGCGCATTCGCATTTCCTAAAACTGAACTGGCTCGCCAAAGTCATGGCTACTCAGGGAATTAGATAACGGTACTGCAAGAGATGGCAAACACTGTTACGTATATATATATATATATATATATATATATATATATATATATATATATATATATATATTATGTACAGAATTTTAAAAAAAGCGCCTGTGGCAGCTAGCGTAATTCTTATCGTTGAGCTGGGCTATTCGAAGAGGCGGACATTAGTAGCACAAGAAATCGAAACACATATTCAACAAATTAACAAAAATTCACTAATTAACTTTTCAGTTAATTAATTTACGACACATATTGCAATTTACGAATTGTAGCCGGTGAGCTTGCAAGACACATCCACTTGAAATCAATTTCCAGGATGACACCAGTTTCTTGATATTATTTCCCAAAGTGTGGGACGAAATACATGGGCGTTCCAGTTACTTTTGTGCTTCAATGTATAAAACAGCATTTTCGTAAAAAAGTTAGTGGAATGACAGTGCATTTTTACGGCGAGTTTGATGGCGCATATCTCCAAACTGGTGTCATTCTGGAAATTCATTCCAAGTGCATACGCCGGACAAGCTCACCGGCTACAATTCGTAAATTGCAATAGTGTCGTAAAGTAATTAGCTAAGAAGTTAATTAGTGTAGCTCAAACGGGGCACGCAGGGCGACATGGAAGACGGAAAAACCTCGCCGTGTCTTCGTATTCTCTGTCGACACTTGCGTTTGCGTTACACATCGCGTGTAATGCAATACCAACTATAGCCCATCACCCGGTAATATGTTGTTTTGATTATACGCGAAAATCGTGACAGTTAAGGGGTCTAAAATAAATAAGTAAATACGAGGCATGCGGATTAGAATGCTTGAAGTGGTCTGATTAGGTAATTTTTTTCTAGAATCTTTATGACCTCGGATTCCAGAACCAGTGGCCACACAGTCACCAATATCGACACGAAAAGGGAGGAGGCCGCTTTGTAGTGTATAGTACAGCGGACAGCAAAAATTATAGGGCCTAGAACTTTGCTTCTTGACCATAAACATTACATGGGGTATTATAACAGGTGGAGCAACGGCGATATCACACTGCAAGGCCCACTCGCTCGCTCACTCACTGACTCATTTTACATTTTGGCAACCGTGAAAGCTTACACACAAAATATTAGCTTTTAGGGAAATTCCCGCAATGGTAGGAGGAGCAGGAGAAGGAGAGTAGCGTAGACCCGTGTCCGGTTTGCTACCCTGCGCTGGGGGAAGGAAGTTAAGGGAAAAAAATAAGTAGGGAGTGAGGGAGGTACGTACTAGCCACGCGAACACGTTGGGCTGTCCATTACGCCTGCATGATCGGTCACTGTAGTAAACTGTAAATACTGGATGATAAACTGTAGCAGTACTGGATCTCTCTCACATATTACTCGCCTCAATAACTAAGATGGAGCTCGTGCTCGAAGTGATTTCGAAGCTGATAGTCTCGTATTTAGCCACGTCGGGAGCATGGGCGACAGAGCGGCACCACGCGGTTTCCACTTTGCGCTTGAAGTCAGAGGTTGGCCATCTTCGCTTTGTAAAACAAGGCGTTTTTAGAAACACTACTTATGGCATCGCGTATACGGTCCACTGCCGACCGTGAATCCTTGCGCTCTATCAAAACCGAATGTGCGCACGTGGCGTGAATGCGTTTTGCAACGCACATAGGCGGCTGATTGATGCCTGATGACAGTATCGATCACACCTTAGCATCAACAGAGTGCACATTCGACAAGAATAAAAAAAGCTCTGCACAGTCTGGAGTATTCACTGGAAGAAAAGGTTACTGAGCATGTTTCCAAAACATTTAGAAAGCGAGAATATGTCTAGCCCTTCTGGCATACTCTGATTCGGTTTACTATAGATCGCACGACCGAACGTATCTCTTGCTCTGCGAAAGTGATCATCACATTTTTTTCTGGCCTTGTAACTTTAATCTTAACCTAAATACGCAAAAATAGGGCCTTTCTTTGCGCGTGCGCATCGGCGCATCGCTCTCTCTCTCTCTCTGTGCACGTACGTGTGCTCAGTAGTATCTATCATTGCGGTAGCACACCTCTCTTTCTTTTTTGCGAGAAAAGTAGTTACAGCGCACAAGAACACCATCAGGATAAGTAATTCATGGTGTCGCGCGCACTCTTTCACGCAATAACCAGGAAGCATCATTCTCCCGCCACAGACGACATTTTGAACGCGGGCAGAGCTCGCGCACAAATAATGCATCAGCCTCGACGATGGTGCATCGCCGGCGAGTGCCCGCCGTGGGGGCCCGCTCTCCACCGCACTACACCGCTACTTTCCGTCCCTTCTTTCTCGCCCTTGCAGCGACACACAAAGCGGGAGCGGCCAGAAATCGGGCGGCGAGGCTGACGTACCGCGTGAGGGGCACGTCACTCGATCCGACTTTTGCGTCCTTCCCGGGGTGTCGCTTTATGTGCGTTTTTGCTTGCGAGTTCGCTCTCGGCGCCTTTCCTGTCGGGGCCGCGGGGGTTTGTTGGCGCGCTGCTGCGGAGTCAGGCACGTTGGGCTCGGGGCGAGGAGGAGGCACGGAGACGCGCGGCGCGTGCTCCCACGGCAGTAGCAGCCCCTCTATAATCTTGCTGTCGGACTCGTCGCCGCGCTCGCAATTAGCGCGCTTCTCCCCGGGCGCCCATGGTCCCCCCCTATCGAGCCCACAGCCGTCAACGCGGACAGGACGGCCGGCTGCCAGATACAGCGCCGAGGATCGGCGGCAGTCAGGCCCCCTCTTCTCCCCCGACCTCAGGCTTCCGCTTTGCCACTTCTCGGCAGCGCGCTCGATTCCATTCGAGCTTCCTCTTATCCGATCACGCGTGCAGAAAAGCGAAGCCGGCACTAACACGCAGCAGCGCTGGGGCAGTCCGCGCCAAGAGAGAGAGAGAGAGCGGGAATGGATTGGGGAGGGGGGGGGATACCAGTGAAATGAAAAGGCGGTAAAAAATAAAAGCAGCGCGGGGATGGAAGAGGGCGACCCGCACCGCGCGCTTCCTTTTTAATTGGATGTTAGTTCGCGCAAAGCCCGAGAGCCTGCGCGTGCGCGAGCCGACCGCCCGGCCTGGCTTTTCTGCGGCGTTCTTCCCTCTTTTCTCTCTCTCTCTCTCTCTCTCTCGATCTCCTTTCCACTTTTATATTTTTTACGCGCCTGTTCGCTTGGCTATTAGCTTGCGTGACTTCGGGTAATGGGCGCACGGGCCGCAATTGGGGAAGCGTTTGAGAGTCCTGATAAATGAGAGATAAAACGAAAGCGAAAGAGCGCAGAAAGGGAATCAATGGCCGCGCGCGAGCGAGAGCCGGTGGCTGGCGCAGCAGCAGCGGCGGCAGCAATTGCCCGTCGCCGCGAGCTCAGTGGCTCGCAAATGCGACGGACCGGGGGCCTCGCCACCGCGCCGCGCCCGAGAGCGGAGGGCGTCCGGAAGGGCCCCATTGTGCTGCCATGTTTCCACTGATGACTCAATAAGGCGCCGGCGGAGGAAGGGGGGGCTTCATAGCGCGCAGCGCGCGCTGCTCGTCGTAACCGAGCGGCCGCGCTTTAATGACCGACGGACTTGGCGCGGCGCGCGTAATGCGAGCTTTCATCGCGGTGGCACGAGCCTCGTTCACGGACTGGCAAGGCGGTGACGAAAGGTTGCTGTTCGGCGCATAATACACACGCTTGCTGAAACTCTACTTGAACAAACTGCGAGGGACCCCAGTAAAATGTCAGTTGTCGGGTAGACGCGGGAACGAGGGGGGATTTCATAAGAGTTTGTTCATCGTAATAGTTCGTAAACATGTTTTTAGGTCGAGTGACATGGGGAGCATGGAACGCATGGGGGATAGCCTCCCACCGAACACAATCATACCCGGATAAATCGAATCTGAAAGTGATCACAATAAAGTTCGATGTATAGGTAATTCGATATATACAATAAAAATTTATTACGATTTCACTGCTGTTTGTTGTACACAAGAATTCGTTATATGTGGGTTCTATCTATGCGGGTTTGACTGTATAGGAAATTATACCATCTGTATGAACCATAGTAGCGTTAAGAGAAAAAAAGAGACATAATTAACAGAAATATCGGAGGATACGGGAGAAGGGGCAAGCAGTGGTGGTCATGAATAGGGGACATGAACTCAATCAAGCATTTTTACCTGAAGAGAAGTCCAACAGCGGCACCAAGCGGGATGTTTCTTTTGTTCTTATTATGTCTTTTGCGAACGTAATAGGCTTACGCAGCTCTTTGAGCAATTGAGTCCTTGAATTTCTCCGAAAATTTCACCTCGTGCAGATGTGAGAGGTGAAAGTTCGTGCCATCTCATCGTCGCAACACAGTTTAGCCGGCGAAGTATCCATTTCGTTGCTTTTTCTTTTTTTTTTTTTTCGCCTCACACCTTTCTCCAATTGTACCACACAACCCAACAAGTCAAAAGCCACAGTACGGATCCGCTTAGTGCGTGTTTGGAAAGAGATGACTGACCACATTGCGTAAAGGTCCTGGAGGTAGTTTAGAGACGGCGAGATTGGAACGGGCGCAAGTGTAGCCCGCTTATGTGAAAGAAAGAAAGAAAGAAAGAAAGAAAGAAAGAAGAAAGAAAGAAAGAAAGAAAGAAAGAAAGAAAGAAAGAAAGAAAGAAAGACTTTCCGAATGCACGTGACTCGCTTTAGATTCTTTTGAGCACATGCTAGGTTTATTGCGATGTGTTGGAGAAACTAGACGCAGAACATGACTCCGGTACTTGTTTCTAAATCAAAATGAGACAGGTGTTACGTCACACTGCAAAGCTAACGATGTCTCGTTTACGTAACGACGTGGTAGCGGCACACTTAGAAGGGCATGCAATGGCTTTCCTTTTTGTGTTGTGAGATTTTCTTCGAATTCGCATCGCGTTATTGAGATTATCTGTTTCAATGCAAATGTAAGCAGTGATTTCGCGCTGTCTTCTGGACATGCCGAGCAACGTGAGAACATTTGTCACGAGAGGGAATTTGGAACAGAGAATTCCGCTTTTCGGTCCGTGTCAAACTTTTCTGCAGCTCTAACGCCATACACAGTACTCACGGAATGAAACGCGACAGGGAAACCTTAAGTAGAACACTCAATATGTGTAACAAACTCTATGTACTGTGTTATGTCGCTATGAATCGGATGACTAAATGTGTAGGGATGAAAACATGAGCGACACGAGAAGGGATGGGCTCAAGTGGAAGGTGTCGGTTTCCAGCAATCCTCTTTTTCGTTTGTCGGTATGGGATTTCCCCGTTTTATTGAGCATTACCGGCGCGCAGCTTTATATTGTGACTACGTACAGGCCACGTGAGCTGCGCTTTGCCGTCGACTTTCATCCCGCCGCCGAGACTGTACGCATAACGGCGAACGCTACAGTGCAGCTAATTAGCCGAGGGGCAGCGCCGCACGCAAGGCGTATACGTTGCCCCCCCCCCCCCTCGGCCGCTCGAGCGAGCACCGCGCCAGCATTAAATCGCGCGCGGTGACATCTACTTTAAGATTCGCATCGCGATGCGCAAGCGGCGGTGCCCGCAAACTGAAGAGTACGGCGACGGAGGAAAGGGGGGCAGTGGAGAGCGAGAAAGATAAATTTATAAAGAAAGAAGGAAGAGAAGAAAAAAAAAAAAAAAACGTCGCAAACAAAATGACGGCCGTAGCGGCGTGCAGTGGTTGCCGCTGGGAGGCTATTACCGGCTGGAAGCCATGCGATGCACACACCGACCTGACTCAGCAGCACCGGTCGTTTTGCGAGCGCGGCTGCAGAACCATGGGGCTGGACCGGCGGGCGGTGAATGGCCTCCCGGCGCACCGCGGCTAATGCCTCCCGATCGGCGGCCACACATCGCTGCGTGGTCGTGCCGTTAATTTGTTATTCGGCAGTGCAGGCATATATGGGAGGGGGCCGGTAATCTCCAGAGGTTGGTGTAAGGGCCTTCCACCTCTTCTGCCACTGCTTCGTTCCTGCTGCTCTGTGTGTTTTCTCCGCGTAGCGAATGTCTCGATCTCGCACTAAGCGGACGAAAGCCCCGGACACACGGCGCAGACGCAGGAGCGCATACGTGCATGACACGCGCGCTGCAACACCGCCATTGCTGGTGACTGCACACAAATGCGTTCTGTGAATTCGACGGCTTTGTAAGGGAGCGCAGCGACACGTCATGTCAAATGCGCTGAGCTCTACGAAAGCCGCCTTTACCTTTATTCTTCGCATTGGCATCATTCTCTCCTCAGCGGTCCCTCATTGACAACCGCGCGTCGTGTATTGGCCAAAGGTTTAAAATGAAGCAGTGACATTAAGGTACTGAATTCGAGAGAAATGCCCGCTATAAATTGACTCTCCACTGTGATACAAGTTGAGTCACTTTAGCACACGCTAAAGAGGATGAAGGCGAAAGCCTGCGCCCTCACGAGACACTCATTACATTACTTGACAATTTCATTCGAATGCGTTGTTACTCCCCTATTGTTTTCTTACAGCAAAGCTCGTGGGTTCGAGTGCCTTAATTAACTATTTCTTAATTGACTGCCGCTTAATTAACTTCGCCTTAATTAACACCAAAGGTAGTGGGTTCGATTCTCGACCTTCACCATGTCAATTGAAATCCAGCTTGGAGGTATGGCCGGTCCGCCCATATCTCCAAGTGGGTTCGATTCCCTCCAAATGTCGTGGGTTCGAGTGTCTTAATTAACTATATCCTAATTAACTGTGTCTTAATTAACGTTGCCTTAATTAACACCACAGGTTGTGCTGACGCTTCTTCGCCTGGGCTTCACGCTTTCTTATCAAGAAATTGATCGCCTAATTTGCCCTAATTAACACCACAGGTCGTGGGTTTGACTCCCTACGGAATTTTGGTGCCATAACGGCGGACATCGGATTTTTCGTCCCACGAGCCATCTAAGGCTTTCGCCTTAAAAAGTGTATTTGCCGCGGTGCGCTTGATGAAAAGTGCGCGAAACAAACGCTTATAGTTAGTGCTTCATTCTTAGAAGCCTGTACCGTCTTTTCTTTTATTTCAGAAAGATAAGCTTTCATTCTACAGTTCACGTTTTCTTTTCCCTATTTCCTTTTCTTTTTTTCCTCCAGTCTGCGGGCCGTCAAAGCGTGGTTCCGGTTTGAAGGAACGCCTGCAATCTGCTTTCGTTAACTTGAAAGCAGGCTCTTGCGTCGCTATATACGTCCCTTTTCTCTCTCTCTCTCCCCCTCTTTTCTTTATGCGCGCGCATACGCACATTCCAATTTTATCAATTTCTTTGATATTTTACTAATTTCGCAAGAGAGCCCCACCCTGTTCCCGCGTTTAATCCTTTGTGGTCCGCTGCGCCATACGCACTCGCCGGGGAGCGAACCTTCCTTGAGAGGGAGCCGCAGCTGCCGGCGTCCGCTAATGAGACGCGCCAAGGAAAGATGGGGGTCCATTGCGCTCATCAAGAAATCATCCACGCCGCAAAGCACCGACCGGGTGCCCTGCTCCATGTTGAGCGCTAGCAACGCCGCGTTCACGATATGCTATTGTTAGAATTTAGGGACAAGGCCAGAGTGAACTGTGTGGTGAGCTGTCAGTCAGTGTGTTGACGGGACACTGGCGCCAAACGTCCTGATGCATTCAGCGATTTCTTTTCTGTCGAACTACTCAGGTCAGCAAAAAATAATAACAATAATAATAAAAATTTAAAAAAAATAAAGAAGGAAAGAAAGAGCACTGCGAAGAACTCCGCGTAATCAGCGCCTGCTTCTTTACGTCGCAAGTCAAAAGCGTCAACCTATAGGCACCGTGCTTCCCATATTACGCTGCCACCCTCAACAAGTCCTATTCGTTACTTCTACTCCCCCACCCTTCACAAGTCTGCCTGTTCTTCCTTCAAACTAGAGTCGGTATTTTAATCGTTTGCT
This sequence comes from Dermacentor silvarum, assembly GCF_013339745.2. Lineage (NCBI taxonomy): Eukaryota > Metazoa > Arthropoda > Arachnida > Ixodida > Ixodidae > Dermacentor > Dermacentor silvarum. The sequence goes on along the minus strand of NC_051154.1, from coordinate 59,824,347 downwards.
TCCTCTGGTCCGCAGTGTTTCTAAGATAAGGACGTCGTCCGATCGAGCAACGCTGTAGACCGCGCGCCACTGCGTCGATCGCTCCTCACACACGCGGGTCCTTCGAAGTCGAGTCCCGTTCGTGTCGGAGCCAATTGACGAGCCCCACTCACCGGCGCTCGTTCATCCGTGAGCGGTCGAAGGGAGAGGGCACCCGGCGTTGCCATAGCAGGGCCGCCGAATGGATACAGCGATATCGGCGGCGGTCGAAAAGACCCGTGGGGCTCGGTTCGGCGTCAGTATACGTGCGTGTGCTTTTGTTTCTCGCCGGGTCTTCTCCACCGCGGCGTGGTCGCGGAAGGGTGCCTTCGGCGCCTACGCATATATGAGGTCTCCGGCGTGCCCGTCAGCAGCGAGGAGCAATTTTTTTTTTTTTCGGGCCTCGCAGCCATTACGGCCGCCTCCCGAGAGTCGCAGGGCGATATAGCCCCGAGCCGAGCGCTTGCCTTTGCGAGAAATCAGTTTTCGTTCGGGGCAAGACGGAAAAAAAAAAAAAAAACGAAGCATCGCGCAACGCAAATAGGATTTCGGCTCCGGCGCGCGAGCGCGGCGGCCGCTTCGCTGAGCGATTGGGAAACAATAAACTGGGAGACGGATACACGCTGTCCCTCGATGTGGCGCTCACTTGAGCGTGTGCGGCCGCCGACGGGAAGGGCTGCGCGCGCGAAGCCCCGCGATCGCGCCGGGGAAACACACACGGGGACTCGCCGGCTGCGCGGACGGGGGACTCCCCGGGACAAAATCAATAGCAGGCGACGAGCAAGGCGAGGGGGCAGGCCAACACAAGCAAAACAAGAGGCGTATCTCATCACGCTGAAATCCGAAACCCATGACGCATCCGAGCTTGCCTGCGGACTGAATATGAAAGGGAATGCTCTCGCTCCCTCCCGCTTTTGTTACACTTCGACCAGTTTGATTTTATTTCTACTCCTTTTCGCTTCGTGTTCTCTTCCTACTTCTGGGCGCTCCTGGGGAACGCGTGAGAAAAAATAAAAATAATAAACGGGGGAAGCCGCTTGAACTGTACTGCTGCTCCCTTTAATATGTGATTTTTGTCTCACCCGCGCAGCTTCGCCACTCCACTTCTGTCGGCGCGTGGAACAAAGAAACCAAAGAAGTGATCTCCTCCTCCCTGTTCGCCCACCTTAACTTTTTCGTCGTTCTTTTTTTTCTTTTGTTGGCAGTCACACCGTGCCCTCTTGCGTATTTGTAAATGCGCCAGCACGCGCGCTGTCAATGTGCCCCTGAGAAGGGTGAGCCTGTCTGATAATACCTCGCACAGAAAATGGCCGCGCGCGCGTGCGGGCGCTGATCGGGCGGTGGAGTGGGGAGGCGCGAACTCGGCTGCTGTCACCTCTGCCGGCAGCCGATAAAAAGCCGGCCGGGGCAAGGAAGCGCCGCGGTTGCCACGGGCGAAGGAGCGGAAATCCGCTCGCAGCAGAACGGCACCTTGGCGCCGCCAGCGTGCGGGGTCCAAAGGCTTCTCTTTCACCCAGCGTGCTGACCCGCGCGCATATATGCCCCGCGCACACCTGCACTGGTGCGGTCTCCCAGCAGCCAGCCCCGAGCAATCGGTGCCGCGCGAGGCGAAGCTGGCGCTGGTTCTCTCCTCTTGTGCAATGTGGGGATCGAGTCTGTAGCGGCTGTACGTATAGAGCTCGCCAAAGACGGCGGTGGGTGCGCTAAGAGCACCGCTGTAGTCGACGGTTTCCGGCGCTTGCGGAGAAATGCGCACTAGGCCGAGCGCTTTTGAGCGTAGACATCCATGCATGAATCTTTGCGTTGTCAACAAGAGCAAGGAGAGAGAGAGAGACGCGTTTCTGCTTATCCGAAGGCAAAGTCGTAGAGTCGATTTAGAACCAGCAAAGTTTCTTGTTCGCAGAGTTGGTATACGCATGTACGTACACTGCGAATTGAACATGGAGCCAATGAATATCGCTCGTCCTGTCGACTTCTTTCCTTGTGTAAGTGTCTGTGCGCTCGGTTCATGTACAGTGACAAGATTTAGAAGCAGATCTGCCACTACCTGAGGCTAATAATAAGGCAGTTATGCAAACGTATGGGTCTATTCACAAAAGTCATCTTACGTAAGTGCAGTCCGCGTCGTCTCGTTGTCACGCCGATCGCTGTCATGAATGGCGGTCTTCCGAGAGCAAGCCAATGAGTGCTCTTACGTATAGGAGGTTTTGTGAACAAAGGCCCCGTTTCCCAACGTTCAGTGACTGACCTAAAGGCAACAAAGAGATTCGTCTAGGGATGCACACTGAGCGTTGCGCAAGCGAGCGCGAAGAAGAGCATGATTACTCATGTCAGCAGTCCCAGAGTGCGAAAGATTACAGCGAACTTGGACTGAAACTAAGGTGGTGCGTAACATTAGTAAAAGTAATGGCCGCGTACATCTGGAGACCTTCGGTTCGTCCTTGTGCGACACTCTTAGGATCCTGCAAACACCGAATAAGCAAGGGTGTGTACGCGCGACATTGTAGCCGGTGAGTTTGCAAGACACATCCACTTGAAATGAATTTCCAGGATGACACCATGCAGTTCCGAGATATTATTTCCCAAAGTGTGGGACGAAATACATGAGCGTTCCAGTTACTTTTGTGCTTCAATGTATAAAACAGCATTTTGGTAACAAAGTAAGTGGAACAACAGTGCATTTTTACGGCGAGTTTGATGGCGCTTATCTCCAAACTGGTGTCATTCTGGAAATTCATTCCAAGTGGATACGCCTGACAAGTTCAGCGGCTACAATTCGTGAATTGCAATATGTGTCGTAAAGTAATTAACTAAGAAGTTAATTAGTAAATTTTGTTAATCAGTTTAATATGTGTTTCGATTTCTCGTGCCACTAATGTCCGCTCCGCTTCATCGAATAACCCAGCTCAACGATAAGAATTATGCTAGCTGCCCCAGGTGATTTTTAAAAATTCCGTAAACCTTGAAAATGAATACTCCGTGTATATATATATATATATATATATATATATATATATATATATATATATCCCGAATACCCCGTAAAGAGTTCTATTGCGTAAGAACTTTGGGTGAATACGGGCACTAACTTGTATACCAAGTGCCAAGTGGCCGATTTTGGCGTGGCGTCCGAGCCAATAAAGAAGTGCGAGTATAATGTGAAATCAAATAGATCGTTAGAGAATCTAGCCCCAGGATTTAATTTAATACCAGAGGAAACAGCAGCAAGTTAGCGTGAGCCAGGGCCGGTTTTCACAAAAGAAGATTTAACGCTATAGGGTGTTCGTATAGGAGAGAATTCCAGCCAATACTACTTACTGATTGTGAACATAATATTAGTGAAGGTGATGGAGCCATGGCAAGCAACACTTACAAAGGAAAAGCTTTGTGAATTCGGCCCCTGCTGTAGTCGGAGCAAAACCACCGAATCGTGCGAGCACGCGCTTACGGCATCTCAATAGACCGATCCCACCGACCGATCTGCGCATGCGCCGGTTTTCCGGAAGTAGCACGGCCACCATCTTGGTTGTAGTCAACTGGTCAACCACACAACCGCAGTACAGCCACTGTAACCGCAGTCCGCGCTCGTTGAGTACTGCGCACGAGCTTCCCAGACATCTCTACGACTCCACCACCGAGAAACATTCGTCATGTATTTTAAGAAATTACATCAGCTGTTCATTGCAGCATGTGAGGGGAATGTTGAAAAGAGCCTGCGGCTCCTTCATTTCGGTTGTTACCCGCTGATAACGCGTTGGGTATCATATTTGTTCGAGCTTTGTATGTAGTACATGTTGACGTTCTGTGTTACTATTTTTGCACACGTGCATCTCGGTGACTGCACCGTTATGTTTGCTTAGCGACGGACATAATAGGATTTGTATACCTGTTGGAGACAGGTTTGAAGTGCGGCGCTGAAACTTTCGTGCCGTAATGATGCTCACCTACAGGGGTTTCGCGCACGACTTGCAGACTTCGGTAACAGCGATATCTAGAAGTTCTTGGGTAAGCTACGCGGCGTTTTAAACATAAAAACACCGATAGCCAATCATCGCCAAGTCATTGATAGTCAAGCAATAGGTAATCGATAATCGATCAATAATTATAAATTACGGAAAATTCTGGGGATGACTGGGTAGTGCTTAGCCTTACCCAAATATGTAGCCAATACCCTTGGATAGCCAATCGATAGCCAATCAATAGCTAATCGATCAATAATCAATAAATTCCGGGAAATGCTGGGCATGACTTGGTAGTGCTTCGCCTAGCCCAAATACGTGGCCAATACCTTGCGATAGCTAATCAATAGCTAATCGATAATCGATGAATAATCAATTACGGAAAATGCTGAGGATGACATGGTAGTTCTTTGCCTAGCCCAAATACGTGGCCAATACCTTGCGATAGGCAATCAATAGCTAATCAATAACCAATCAATAATTAATAAATTCCGGAAAATGCTGGGCATAACTTGGTATTGCTTAGCCTAGCCAAAATACGTGGCCAATACCTTGCGATAGGCAATCAATACCTAATCGATAATCTACCAATAATCAATAAATTATGGGAAATGCTGGGCATGACTTGGTAGTGCTTAGCCCAAATACGTGGCCAATACCTTGCGACAGCCAATGAATAGCTAATCAATAATCGATCAATAATTAATAAATTTCGGGAAATGCTGGGGATGACTTGGTAGTGCTCAGCCTAGCCCAAATACGTGGTCAATAGCTTGGGATAGGTAATCGATAGCCAATAGCTAATAGATAATCGATAAATCTATAAATTCCGGAAAATCTAAGTACACGGGTGTTTTCGCATTTTGCCCCCATCGAAATGCGGCCGCTATTCGTCCCCGTATTTCTTCTCGCGCTGTGTAGTACCACTACCACCTATTAATCCGTTGGATCCACGTCTCTCGAAGCTTTCGCTCTTTAGAAAACACATAGAACCCGAAGCCTTTGTCCCTTGTGTGGTTGTTCTAGCACCCAAGAACGCAGCAGGTCAATCCTCCCATCGCACGATGGCTCTACACGAACCATAAAAATTGCCAAAAAGCGTTCGGAAACAGGACGCACAGGCACTCCGGGCGGCTCGATGACTACAAGTACCAGCATGCACCGCGGCAGCGGTGGCGTCGTGAAACTGGCCGGTGGGATCGGTCTATTTGCGATTTGACCGTGTTTGCCAGCCGCGCGCAGATAGCACTATACACTATACAAACGACGAAAGCCCGCGCGGCGCCTTTTACGTCCGTGCATTTGTTCTTGCAACAACGCATCCGTGCATCTGTTTTAATTCTCTCCGCTCTTGCAACAACGCACTCAATGAGGAACGTCGGCGTCGTCGTCCAAACGCTTTTGTGCGGCAAACAATGCTCGCAAGGAGATCAGAACAGCGTGAAAGAAAGGACTGGCGGTCCCCGTGCGGCTGCAGTGTGGCGTATACGGCGAGGTAATCTGTTTAGGGCGATGTTTTGGCGCGCGTCGTGGTGTGGTGGGCGGCTAACGGGAGCTGCCTTTTGTTTTCTTCTTCCCGTTGTCTTCAACATCGACCCTATTTGTAAGTAAACATGGCAAGGGTTGTCACGACAGGGTAAGACGCATAGCGCTTTATGCACTCCTAGAAAAACAAAGAAAAGGAATATAGACGGGATAGCAGAGACGGGGATCGAGGGCCGTGCCTCCATATACCGCCGTCATTTCAAACCGCGGGCGGCGCGGAGCTCTTTCCCGGCGCTTTACAACGCCTTGCCGCCGTCGCTTGCTCGGGACTTGGCGTTCATCCGGCCTCTTCCCCGGAGCTTCCGGCAAGCGCGCACGTCATAAAAGTGGCCGACGCGCAGTCAGAGCGCCTTGATCCCTTCGCCGGTGGCGAAGGCGCTCACCGTGGCGCGCTGCTGGATCGGAGGCAGCCGCCGACAATCAGGCGCATTCGCCGAGCAGCTTGCGGAAGAGTTCTTTCCTCTTCGAGGTTTTCTTTTGCTCTTGAACAAGGAGGGCATGGCGGTCCACGATGTTCGCTCTCGGGTCGGATGGAAAAACAAAAGGGTACAACATTATTGTGCCCCGCTTGTTAAGCTGCCGAGAGAGCGAATGCCTCGAAACCCTCGGTATATGTGTAGTAGAGAGAGAGAGAGAGAGAGAGAGTTTAAATTACGAGCACTGCCATTTTTGACATAGAGGGATGTTTAATAATCAATCAATCAATCAATCAATCAATCATTTATTTATCGTGCCCAGGAAGAACCATCAGGTCTACGTGCTGGCGCACGTATACATAGAAAAAGAAATACAGCTGGGGAATATCAGTAAAAAAAAAACGAATAAAAAATAACAATCTTGAAAAGAAAAGTGTACATACATGTAACCGAAGGCGCAAAATGCATACATAAGAAAAAGAAGGAAAAGGGAAGTTGAACTAAGAGACAACAACACAAAGATCAGAACAGAATAATCACAGCGAGTTGTGAAAAATATCAAGATCATGAAAGTGGCCGTTATAAAGGCTCTGTATTCTGCGGACGGTTGAGTGTTGGTGGTGACAGGCAGCAACATGGAAAGGTCTGTGTTCTCTGGTCATCTTGCGCGGAATACGAAACATGATACAACTGAGGAGTTCGGGGAACATGAGGATACCGTGAAGGAGTTTGAAACGAAACAGAAGGTCAGCGCGATTACGCCGGCAGCGAAGTAAGGGCAATGGCAATAATCCAACAGTGCTAGAGCAGGGCCCAGCGTACGTGTTAGCAAAGCGGTGATGATATATGCTTAGAAACGATTTCTGGACCCGATCTATAATGTCACTGTTGGGTCTAGATATGCCGTTCCAGACTACTAATAAAAATAATTACTACTACTACTACTACTACTACTACTACTACTACTACTACTACTACTACTACTACTACTACTACTAATAATAATAATAATAATAATAATAATAATAATAATAATGGGGATTATGGCGATGATGATGTATACCTCGCTTTAATAATGGGTTTGTACACTTCACGAAAAAGGTTTACGACACATATGACGCGCATGAAAATTAGTAAAGGACAAAACAATAAAGAAATGCAGTATAATATATATCGCAGGCAGCACGCTCACTGGCTCGAGGCAATAGGCACTCAAATGATACAGTGCTCATAAAAAAAAGGAAAAAAAAAAGAACAGTGACTTTAGTTTTAACCATATGGCTGAAAAGGACGTTCACATGCATGCAGTGGCATGCCAAGATCAATCTCACTGGAATAAAAACAAGGAGAGTGGACTTTCGAAGATGTAGACAGTTGTGAAATAATTACTATAGGTGTTCTGAAGAGTCATAATAAAGCGCAGTTGCTATTGCAAGAGTTGTCAGCGTAAAAACACGAGACTACGCAGATTATTTCAAGGATCCTGAAGAAAGAGTGAAAGGAAGTCGGTGCCACAACAGAGAGAACTTATTGCAGGAAAGGCAGAGAGGTCGTGTACAAGCTTGCAAAGAAATACTTGGTTTAACGTGCCTGTCTAAAGATGGAACTGTCAGCCTTAGAAGAAAGACGATTCGCATAGATTAACAAGAACTTTTTTCCCCCCCATCTTCTCAATATTGCTGCCATTCGTGTTCCAAGTGCCGTTCCATACAACCAAGGCGTATCCCAGCAGCGGACGACAGAAAATTGTTTAGAACTTTTTGAAGTTAGTGGCCAGAGCCTTCTAAAATCTCTAGACTGCCCATAGCGTTCAGGCACATCGGTGAGGGAACTTGTGTGAGAGCCTTAACGTGAGGAAAGAATGTGAGCGTGGCGTCTAAAAGGGCTCCGAGGTCATTGATCTCAGTCACTCGAGGCAAAGCAACGTTCTCGCTGCTTTAAAAACAAGTACCCTTGTTTTTTTTTTCTTTATTTATTAGAAGTGTGTTCTCTCGCTGCAAGTCAATAACTGAAACGATGTGGGCTTGTGGAAGATCACAGTCGTGAGCACAGGTGACTGCTTTAAATATTATGATATCATCCGCGTGTAGGAGAAAAAAAAATGAATGCTTTGTTGCGGTTCTGACATTATTGAAACTACGCTATCTATGGGCTACTCTCCGTGACCGAAAAGCGGCCCTATAATGTTTTCAGTGTGCCCTTCGTCGTGGATCACATTGAGAAATGGCGCTGGAACCTAGAAAAACACGTCACCGTGTTGTCAGAAATGGACGCGACACTGTATGTCAATGGCTCGATGGCCAACGCAGCATCTTTGGCAATGACGGTGCAGACGCCGCTGTGCGCTGCGCATGTGATGAAGCCCCTCCATTGTTCTCCATTGTGAATAATGGAAACGTCGTGGTAGCCTCAATTACTCGCCAAATGACACTACGACACGGGAGCTTACCGGAATTTGCCAGTTATCGTCTGTAGTCCTTTGACCTGCATGGCGTGCCTTGCAACTTCCGCTACCGCCAAATTATCTTGTTGCGAATAAACCTTACTTTGTCTCCTATGGCCCGCATAGCATGCTCCCAATTGCGCCTGATATCAGAATGGCTGGGAGTGTCATGTGCCTTCCTTGTAATTGCGAAGAGAACATAGAACTCTCTCGCTGCCCTTCCTTCAACGATATAGCAGGTTCTCTCCGCTTTGGCCTAATCCAGCTTGACGAGCGACCAATTATAGGGCACGAGACTTTGGGACCTTGGCCTCGGTCGTCAACTACGCAGAAAGCTATTTAGAGCACTACAGCGACTCTTGGAGAAAAGCGGATTGTGCGGCCGTTTCTGACTGTGCGGTGATATCGGCCATCTGCGTGGGAGTGCCTCACTTACTTTTTTTTTTTCTTTTAATGTTTCTTTTTTCTCTCCTCTAAGCGGTTGGCCAAGAAGACACGACGATGGTTTATTTCCTCGTATTTGCTTTTCTTTCTCTTTCAGCTTTGTTTTTACAGAATTGTCATTGATAATTGTCATAGTTGCCTATCTCCTAGGCATTTGTGCATTAGTTGTTTGAATGAAGATACACGAATAAATGAATAATCAACTTGGCACAATATATTTGCTGAATTTCGTCACGAGATTTCGTTTTGCGAGGATCCTTCTATTCAGTGGTTTCGGTTTCGATTCCTGGAGTCCTTGCGCTTAACTTCAAGTTGGCCAAACATCACAAGTGCGAATTTCTTTGCCATTTAGTGTTGTCTTACCGCTCTTCTTCTTCACTTTCTCTATTTCTTGGCCACGCGAAATTTCAGGTGTCCACCGGCAGGTGAGAGAGTTACGACGGTAGCGATGTTTCATTTCATTCATTATCTTCCTTCTTAGATTGAACAATAAATAATACCTATACTTTGGAGTGGAAAGGAGATGATGAAAATCGCAGAAAAACACTTTAATTTCACTTCGCATTTGCCGTAACCTTCCCATGCTGCGGTGAGCTCGTTGGCTGAAAGTGTCACAGCTGCAACATTTGCTCCCGTGATTACGCTTCTACGATACCTTTTATACGTAACGCTGAACGAAGATTGCACGAGTTTAGACAAGTGTGAGAAACTAAAACCAAACCAAGCCAAACTCTCGATTCCTGTGCATACTATTATTACTACGCGAAATGAACGTGTACTCTCACAAACCTCACTACGTGACTGCTCTTTCCTTTCACGTCATAACCTGAGCGTTGTCTCTGAGCAGCGATCAAGTAGCATATGCTGCTCGTGCAGGGTCTCGCGTTTTCCTCTGCTGACCGGCGCAACCCGCTTTGCCTACTCATAAGCGTTGTTTGTTCTTGATCGAAAGCCGAAGCAGCGGAGTTCGTCTGCGGGCTGACATAGCCAGACGCCCATGCGCTTCACACCTATAACACCACATTCGTAGCGATGGAAAAAAAATAATAATAAGACAGAACCAGAAGGCAGTCTAGTATTTTAAAGCAATATCTGAACTACAAATTCCCCGTACACCTGCCACTATGTAGTTGCAGGTGTACGGGAGTTCGTAGTTCAGCAAGTCTCATACAGCATACTGTATGAGACTTGCTTACGTAATAACGCATCCATGTCAGACGGTAACAGGACATATATTACATGCACGGCCGCTCTATCAAAAAACGAGCGGCCTTAGTACGTGCAAGGTCTACCTACTTCGGCACACTGGGACGTGTAACTAAACGTGCTGCCAGCGCAAATGAGTAAATTGAGCGCGCACTATGCGGCCGAAGCCAGCATCCATATATCTGCGGAATTCTTTCTAAGAAGGGCTCTAAAGCATTGATTGACGGGTGGTCAGAAATGTAGGACGGCGTATAAGTAAAATAACGAAAGGGTGAAAAAAATTATATAAATAACATTACCGGAGCGCAAAGGCGATAAATGAAAGGATACTAGCAATGAACCGCAAGTTAAGTTACGCGAATACGTGTGTGCGTTTCGCTAATAGCTGTCGGGCTGCTGGAAGCCACGGTAGCGGCACCTCTCTGTACTATACCTGCTTCCATTTGCGCGCTGCAAGGGAGGGGGGAGATGAGCGGTGAAGCGGTCAGCGTGGAGACCTGTGTATAGTGCGCGTATACTGCAGCTGAAGGGGCGGCAGGCGGGTGGGACTTTGGCTGGGTGGGGCGCGCCGAAGCACATGGTCATTATGTCGGCATACGCGTGTTTGCGTCGTGGGATGGCTTAATGCAGCCGCGCTGGCTCGAGGACGACGCTGCGGGCTTTGCGGCGCTGACGTCGTTTCGGTTCGAACCCCTAGCGACTAGCAGAGGAACGCTCGCAGCGAGCGTCGCGTCTATCGGGTCATTACCGGAACCGTGCGGCGCTGTTTGACTCGTTCATTAGAGGCCGCGTCGTGGTTACGTTTCGTCTCCCCGTCGGTCTGGCATGTTTCGTACGTGCAGACGACCGTGCGAGTAAGACAAATAAAAACTTTAGGGCTTAGCGAGTGAGCGAGCTGAATGCACGCACGCACACAGAGCGAGGAAACTGATAGGGACAGAAACGATGGTTCAGCGGGGTTGATGCCAGACGGAAAGTGTTAATTGCGCGTGTACACTGCTTGTGCCGTATTAATACTAGCTGACTTTTGTTTTTCTTTTTCTTTTCACGTCCCTAAGAAATGCCGATGCAGCAAGCAGAAAAAGCCGTCCTATAAAATAATTCTGTCATCTTTTGTCTACTTCAGTTTAATACCGATAGGTGTCATATTAGGGCGTTATATATATATATATATATATATATATATATATATATATATATATATATATCATGAATTTGAAGATGCTAGCGCTGGCGCCGCTGGCACCTTCGTAAACGCGGCCCGCAGCCCTTTGAGGCCATTGGCGGTACGTGCAAACTGATAGAATTACAGATCGAATTGTGAATACGTCGAAATGCTGCCGCCAGCCGCTCTCCCGCCTCCGCAGAAAAAAAAAAAAAACATATTGGGGAAGCAAATCTACACTGGCGCTGGTGTGACTTTCCGGTTCGATGAACTGCCGAAGGCGTCGCGCGCATTAATGAGTTTCGGAGAATGCGTTAGAACGCGGCGTGTCGGGAGAACGTCTCTCGCGCATCCTCGTATATCTGGCGCACGCCGAAAGACTGGCATGCACGAGCGACTCGTGGGCCGACCGAATGCTCGCGCGGCTGGAAGGCCAGCCGAGCTCGCGGGCGTCGCCGCGCGGGATGCGATCGGCGGCGCTTTTTCGCGCGAAGGCGCTCAATTTACGCGGCGGCGGCGACGGCGGAAGCGGGTTCGCGCGGAGGGAAGTCAACGACTGACTGGCTTCCAGGAGACGGGGCTGCCTTCTTCCTGGCGGCCCCCGATGAGCCGGGCCCGATAAGTCCGGTTCGTGCGGCGTCTTCCTGTTGCCGCGCAGGACGCCCGTGGCGGCCGCGCCGTTGGCGCCGCGCGCCCCCGGCGTCCTGATAGCCAACAGCGCCGGATGGACGTGGTGTGGGTCGCCCCCCCCCCCCCATCTCCTCGCTGGGCGCCTTACTTGTATAATGAAAGGGGTCGCCCGTCGTCGTCGTCGCTGGCACGTAGACGGAAATTGCCGAGAGGTGCTTTGCGCGCCTGATCGCCAGATTACTTCGTTTTGGCGCCCGTCGTCGTGAACCCGGGAGCCGGCTTCCATTCCCACCGCGCTGTTTACGTATTCCACTCGGACCCGCGGTGGCCTCCCACGGGCGCGTTCTCCCTCGCAGCATGCGAGACCCATTAGGGCGCGCCACGCGGGCTCTTCTCGGCGCGGGGAGGATGGGACACTTGTAACGCGCGATCGCCCCGTGTCGAATACATCGCCAAACGGCCCCTGCGGCCGACGGGGACACGCATTGGGCCTCTCTAAGTGGCGCTGTTATAAAGCCGCTTTATTCCTTCTCTGTCTGGCGATAAAACGGTCGGGGAATTTCTTCAGCTAGCGTGCGCGGATACGCTCTCTCCCGCTCTCTGTCGCTTTTTTTTTTTGTTTTTTGTTTACTCGTCTGCGCTTTCTAGGCGAAGTGCACGCGCATCCGTTGTATCTTTCGCTGGCGAGGGCTTCTCTCGCTATATATATTTTTAGATTATTGTGCAGTCGCAAAGGAACTGACAAACTGTCTGGAAAGGAGCCCGGAAGAGCTATTAGGTAAGCGGGCGACGCTCAGCTTAGTAGCTGCGTGAAGAACTGTTCTGTTTTTTTTTTCTGTTTTTTTTTCTTCTCTGGGAATCAAGAAACTGCCTGAAGAATGTCAACCCGGCCAAGTTAAGATCATCCTTATTAAGCAGTATTTATTTCTGTGGTTACCGCTATAACTGCAGTTCTCTCTTGGAGATTGTACATCGCAGTCGTCTCTGAGCATGCGCCACATCAGTACCTATAGGTGAACGTCGCAAAGCCAATCATGATTCCCCCTCTCCAGTTTCGCTCTTGCGAAATCGTAAAGTGGTGCAGCTGAAAAAGAAAGAAAAAAAAAAAAGGAACGTGACCGCTGTATTTTTTTGTCCCGCATCGCAAATCACTGATTGAAGTTGAATGTCAGATGCTCCTAATCCGATGCCAATGGTGCAAACGACCAGTTCCAGTTCGTCTGAATTTCTCACACAGAGCGGTGTGCCAGATCGCAATAAACTAGAAAAAAAAAAGAAAAGCAGAACTAATGCTCTTGTTTGTTCAAGGAACTTGACAACTGTTCTCTCTTTTTTCTGCCGACTCTTCATCTTCTGCGTGGCGTCTTCCGCTCACGCTACAAAGCGAATCTTGAGATTTCAGGTGTCCTTGCCGTGTACGTTCCACTTGTCAACAGAACCGTTGGTGTATGTCTTCTGCAGCCTATATATACTTTATCAGCTGCCCTGACGCGCGGTATTACGAAACCTGCAGAATTTCGAGTTCATATTACAGACATGTTGAAATTTGATAACGTGACACCGGACGCGGGCGGCTGGGTCGCTGTGAAGGGAGCAGGGAGCTCAAAACGGGTTTCTTTTCATTTGTTACGTGCACAGAGCTATTACGAGCTAAGTACTGCGTTCAGCCTAGACTAACAGGGTGACGTACAAATATAGGAAAGACGTCCACCAGATTTGACGTGCTTCGCCTGTATACATATAACCACCACAAAATACGAATGCATTGAACAAAAGAGCACAGTTCTGGCTTTGTACTACGTCTATCTCAGAAAGAAAGAAACACGAAGAATGTATAGCTTTCCAACATGACTGCGTGCACGCGTGCGGTGTAATTGCAGAAACGATACCCAAACAAATGTAATCAAGAGCGCAGCGGGGAAAAAATAAAATACAAAAAAAAGGAGTGTAAGAGTTTAGAACATTCAAGTCCCTCCTAAAAATACGCGACCAAATATACAACCCTTTCTTTATTCTTTTTTTTTGTTAGCAGCCATTTTTTTGCGCTTATAGTGTTCTGTTCTTCACCACAACTGCTTGTGCGTGTCCGTGCGCAACGTTATAATGTATGAAATGCGCGGCGAATTCTTTACCGATAAGTTTAGCGCATGACAGCTGATGCAGTAATCGCTTTTTTCTTTCCAGCATGACAAGGTTTGACACTTTCAAAAGCTCAAAAGCCTTGTTTTGCGGCTAAAGCGGACGCCTCGCTAAAAATAGCACGACAGAGGCAATTACTATCGCGATGCCTAGCTAAGTGAGAGTAAGCTCGCTTCCCACGTTTTTTTTTTTTTTTTTTTCATGTCCTTGTTTTGTTTAGCCGGCAGAGAGATATAAAGCTGTTTACTGAAAAGCTGAGAATTCGGCCACCGAGTACACACCGCCTACATGCTGCTCTGCATAGGGGAAGGGATTGGACACAGAAATGGCTCTATAGGGGGATTCAGAAAGGCTGGAAATAAATTTAACAGAGAGAGAGAGAAAAAAAAAAAAAAACACGAGAGACTGCACTTTTGAGAGCGAATGAGATGCAATGGCGATATCCGGGGGGAATCCACTTTTCCTCTGCCGAAGTGGTTCTTGATTAATGCCTTTACACAATCACTTCGCAACGCGTTCATGCCATGCACAATGTATTGACAAAATATTGTCATGTCTAGTGACTGCTCAGTTACTGGCCGTCCTCAAACAACTTGTTTGAGGGTTATTATTCATCCCACAAGGAAATTGGCTAGCCCACGAAGCAATGTGGAGTCGATTTTTTTCCTCCCCCAAATGGCCTTGAGGCAAATCCTCGCCCCCCCCCCCCCCCAAAAAAAAAAAAAAAAAAAAAATCGGGGGCAAATTCACAAAACTTTAGTAAGTGATTTGACTGGTTGTCGGCGCTCATAATACCTTTATATCCAGCATCAGAATAGGCCTGTATACGAACAAATCTGGCGTAAGAACGTTTTTGTGAGTACAGGTTCTGGCTCGCAAGCAGAAAATCATGAGTTCTAACCTCGCTCAGAGACAAGGATTGTCTTACTGCCTGGCGGAATTTTTGATCACCAGCAAACTGACAGCCATCCCCAGCGAGGATCCCATGAATGATTGTCTCTATTAATAAATTAGGAGGCGAAAAAGGAGTATATAATCTTCATATGCACGGGTAAAAAAAAGAAAAAAAAACACGATGCGGCGGGTGAAGATAATTTAGAGCTTGTCATTTACGTAAATATCTTGAAGCTGTGCGAATAGGAAATCTAAAGATTGACGTTGAATTAAAATACAAGTTATGCGATATAGTGTTCTCACGCTCATAAAAAACTGAGCCAGTTCTACGAACAAAGATCAATCAATACTTTCTTGCAACAAAAATGCTGCGAGAAGGGTCAGGGAAAAAAGCTGCGCTAGCAGCGTGTGGGGATCCTGACCTCTTCCTTTCCCCAGATAATTTGTTCAATGTTACGGGTAGAATGTCACTGAATAGCTTGTGCGGAATTTATGTACGTGCCATTGTTCCAGTAGTATATATGCCCTTAAGTTTGTTGCTAAACCTTCCACATTGCAGTTTAGTGCGCCATCAATTTTAGCTTTTTCATCTTCATGTTGGCGGCGGAGTTTATAATAAAACCGAAACTAGCACGTCGTTTCGTCTCTATAAACTGGGCATTTGAACAGAATGTGTGTTACTGTTTCTATAGAAACAGTTATCGCAGTAAGGTTTGATGGTTAATCCAATACAGCTAAGGTGGCTATTAGTAATGCGGCGTTTAGACGAAACCGATAACGCAGATTCTTAAGTTGCGCATTAAGCTGACGCAGAAGTCTTGAGCGCAAGGCTGGATCAGTTGAGTGGAGAAACTGATGTTGATGAATCGGCGACTCCTTAGGCGGCCCTTTCGGCGTGGGCGTATACTGCTGATGTCGCGAGACATACTATAGTCGGATGTTAATATAGCACAGTTCTTGTGGATTGTGGAATCATGAGCCGAAGAGAAGAAAACGCTCCGTCAACGAGGACAGTCTCTCATTGACCGTATTGACCAGCCGGCTTCTCTTAATATGTTCATTATCATGATTGGCCGGCGCCTGCCCTTACGAACCGCTGTCGCGTGCCAACTGATTTGTAAATGCGCGCTCGGTTAAAGAGCACACGGGCCGTATTTCGTAAGGATTCGCGTTTCCTCCATTTCGTTTTATTATTATTATTATTATTATTATTATTATTATTATTATTATTATTATTATTATTATTATTATTATTATTATTATTATTATTGATGCTGTATGGCCGATCCCTACGTTAGCGGCGACACGGGCGGCTTCGAGCGAGCCTAGGCCAAAGAAATGAAAAAAAAAAGTAAAAAAAATTATAGTTATAATTTTAAGTTAGAAGTTATAAAAAGAAAAGTTATAAAAATCCCGTCCCAGGCCTGGTATTTCACCGACTTAGACGAACGTAGAGGTGAGCCCGCGGCCACTTACGCATCCCTTTACAGTTGACGTATACTTGTGTTTCCGTCTTGCTCCCTTGGGCTATGCGCAGTATTCAGGGGCAAGAGCCTTCAGTCAGCGGCTGCGGCGGATGCGGCGTCGAGGCGACAAAGCCCGCAGCTGGCGCCTCTCGGTGGTGGCCGATCTTTGGCACGAGTTCGTCAGACGAGCAACTCCGCGCGCGCGGGAGCAGCAAGGCTCGAAGGTTTCTTCTTCGAGAGCTGGGAGAGAGACTTTTTTGGGGCCGTGGCGGGGCTTCGTCGGAAGGCACGCGCGCTGTCGAGGGGAAAACCCGGCGCTCCCGGAGCGAGCTCGCTGTCGTTGCTCGGCAGCTGGCTGCCATTCAAAGCTCGGGCTGAAACTCAAGGCGTGTTTCACTGGAGGTCAATTACTAATGAGTAATGACAACGAGAGGCGGAAGTAGACAGGGGGCGTCCCCCCCCCCCCCCCCTCTCCTCTCGCCACCCAATGGGAACCGCGCGCGCCGCGGTGCTTCGTGCTTGCTTTTTGAGCCGCTCGCAAAAAGTGTTTCTTGCTTGTTTTGTTTGTTTGTTTCTTTCTTTCTTTTATCTTCTCTCTGTTCACTGTCGCGTTTTGTCGACGAGGCGTTGCATTTCTTTAGTCTTGTGGTGCGCTGCGCTTTGCGCCTGCCGCGTTCGCGGGATTTCGGAAACGCTCAGGCGCGCCGGTGTCACCGTTCTTCTGTTCCCTGTCGTGTCTGGCCGCGCCGAACTACACGAGAGCGAGCGAGAAAAAGACGACGGCGCCCGCAAGCGGGGACGCGCGCGGGCACTGCGTATTCGAGGCGCCACCGAAAAGTTATGGCAGCGATTCATCACGAGGCGATGCTTTTTTGAGGAAGCTGTGGAAGGAGGACGCAGCCGTCAGAAAGCCCACTTTCGCACTTGTAAACAAGCGCGATGATCAATTTCTGCGCGTGTAGTCGGTGTCGCGCTGTTTCTTACGACACAGAACGCGCTTATGACGTTCGGCGTTATACCGGCACGTGCCGACGAGAGAATATGCAAATTACCGCGGTGCATTGTATTTCTCGCAACCTCTGTGACAGCTTAGTCGAGAGGTGTGACGAGGCGGCCGAATGAGGCGAAAGAAGAAATGATAATGCCGTTGGAAGAGCGCAATCTCTTTGACCATTTCAGTTGGGCTCGTCGCAGTCTTGCTTAGTTTGAGGTCACTTCGTTGAATACGAATAACGTACAACGCCTATGTATAGTTAGTCTCTCCTAGCACCAAAATTGGTGCAAATTCTTAGCGCCTGCTAGCCTCGTTTCCCTTTTGCCACAAACGCTTAAAATCGTTTAGATATAAGAAATGAATTACTTCCTGCTCTGTTTGTGAAGCTCTCTCAACCAGTCGTGATCTCATGGAAGAGGAAGGGAGAGAATAATCTCCATTTATGCTTATATAAAGGAAATATTCGTTACATTCAGCTCGGCGGTATCGCAAAAAGTCAGTTTCAGTGTTTCGAAGAGGTCTTTATTTAAATAAAACAAAAGAAAACACAATGAATAAGAACAACAATTATGAAAATAAGAGTGTACATAAAACAAAACGCGAGGTAAGTACGAAAGAAAAAGTAGGAGAAAGGTGGTTGAATGTGTGAAACTGTGAAACAACAACGCAAAGCTGGGAAAAGAACAGTGACAGTGAGTTATGAAAAAATATCGACATCTTGAAAGTAAGCGTTATAAACACTCAGTATTCTATGGACGGATGAGTGTTGGTGATGCCAGGCTGGTTACGACATGGAAAGGTGTATGTTCTTTGGTGATCTTGAGCGGAATACGAAACATCATACAACTCAGGAGTTACCAATATATTAAAAATATATTTATAATGTATTATTAAATATAATATATATTATAACATATATTATAGTAATAAATATATTATTATATACAATATAATAGCATTATACCAATAATAATAATAATAATAATAATAATAATAATAATAATAATAATAATAATAATAATCCTCCAGTGAAAAGACCGCAGCAAATAGGAAGGAAATATTTGATGATAATTTATTTTAAGAGCATTACACGTATCGGGAATTGAGCGTCGTCAAGCAGCCCGAGTTCTTGCAGAATCAAATAAGATCTCCGTAAGGTACGAAACTATCAAGATACACCGCCGACCAAAAGAAAATGAAGCGGCGATTCGGAGAGGATTTGAATGCTAGGCGTTCAAGGTGAACCAAGCGCACTTGCTGCGAGCCTCAGCGGACCCTTTCCTGGCTTTTCCACGTCCGAGACACGCACACTGCGAACCATTTACAGAAACGCTTTCGGCACCTTGGTCAGAAATGAAAAGAAAGTAAAAGGAAAAGAAAATCGAACGCCCACCGTATGTGATGGGAAACTCCAGACAGCGATTGCAAGTGGACCCGGGAGTTTCCTCGGCGAGGAATCCTCGGAAGAATTCTTTCTTTCTGCTCGACGACTGTCAGGCAGAACCATTTTTTGTCGTGGCCCGCGTCAAGCTAACACAAGCTGCGCGCGAAGCGCTCGATCGTTGGCAGAAATGCTGTAGAGAACGGATAAAAAAAAAAAAAAGGGGGGGAATGGGTGGGAGAGACTCACAGCGCAGCCCGGTAGCGACAAAATAAAGAGTTCAAAGAAGAAACAAGAGTGACAGAAAGAAAGAAAGAAAAAAAAAGGAAAGAAAAGCGCGCATTCGCAAGCGTACGAAGGAAACAAGCAACGAAGCAAGGCGAGCGCAGTCTGCCGAATTTTGGCCCAGCGCGGCGCGGCGGCGGCGGCGATCTCTTTGAAAGCGATTCCTCGGTTGCCAGCAAATAGAGTCGTCAAAGCCGGTAAAAGGGAGTGTCTCCTCCTCTCCTTCCTCCGGTGGCGCCATCTCTGCCGGGGCGATCCTTCTTCGATTGATATCGAGAAACAGAAGGGGGGAACACGAGTTCATCCAGTCGGCACGGAAAAGAAAAACACGGACCCGCGGCGGGCAAGGGCAAGCGATTGGAGCGACTTTATGGCCCTCCCCTCCGCCGGCGTGAGCGAGGCGCGGGAAGAAGAAGCGCGCCGAGTCGGGTCGGCCCGAGATGACGAGATGAAGCTGTGTTCCATTGGAGATTATATAGGGGAACGCCGACACACCGTAAAATCGAAAGAGATTGCCCTTGGCGGCCAAGGCTGGAACGGCGGCCGCCGCCGCGGGCGCTGCCTGCAGCTGCCTCGGCGCGCTGCTGCTCGGCCGGCCGGCCAAAGACGCGGCGACGGCAACGAAAAAGCGCGCCTTTTAAAGCGCCCAATTTCCGGATGTTTCCGTATGCATTACATTGTCTCCTCGAGGCGGCACTGGCTGCGATCGATTGATCGCCATGGCTGCAGTTCGCGCGCCGAGCTTCGGCGCGGGCGCCCGCCGCTTAACAGCTGCCCGCGGGTTCTTGAGCGACGGCGTGCATGCTAACTGGCGCGATCACTTCGTTCGCGGTTGGGAGCGACACGCCTCGCCACCGAGAGGGCACGATTCAGTTGGGGAGGCGCTTAGCCAGGTCTTTATAGCTGCGCTTTGTAGGCATTGGACGACGCGTCGTTAGTTTCTATCTCTCCTCTCGGCTTCCGAAAACGAGACAACGCTTAATTAAGTACGCTACGACGAACGAGATAAGAAGATTTACGACTTCTTTGCCGTGAATGGGACCACGAGGACTAAAGACTTACGCACAGAAGAGGCAGCGTTGTTGGACGGGAATAATATCGCCACTCTATACAAATGCGCGTCATTTATAGGGAGCTGTGCTGATGCGCGGAGGCTAGCGGAAACTCGCCGAGAAGTGGTTTTCTTTTCTTTCTTTTTTTTCCCCTTTTCTTTGTGCGTGTGTTTGGCTATTTCGCGATGCCTGTATATCAATACCAAATGCTGCGATATATCTTCACTACTTGTCTCTTAAAATATTCTGGCTTAGCTGGTGTGCCGTCCAAGTGCATATAATTATCGGGAAATCCTTAAAGATGAGCATTTATTGTGCGCGGTCCATGTTGTTTCAGGTTTTGCCATTCTGCATTTCCCTCGTTTGAAGACATAGTGGACGCTTGTTGATGTCCACAGGCAGGGCCACTTCTTCCTTATTAATGTCGATAAAGACAAGGAGAACACTGGCTCTGGTTAGTTGTGCTTGTAGACAGGATGAGAATGCGAGCGAAAGAAAAATGTTGCAGAGAGGGATACTTTTTTGTTTTAATGGAAACGGGGGCCGAAAGGAACATGATGAAAACATCTCTGTACAGCATTATACGTGTGGATATGTGCATGATGACAAAATGCCAGTCAGAATGTGAGAAGACCTCCGTGGACTCTTTAATATGCAACGAGTACGACACGGCCATATTTCGGAATTCACCTATATGTTACTATTGCGCCGGCTTTCTTGTACGCAGAAAGCCCACGGACTATTGAGCCAGCACTGCTGCTTACACATGAGTGACACAGAGAACAAAGAAAGATACAACCTGGTACCTCTAAGCAAGAAAGGTGGCAGGGTGAATCAGCCTCGCAGTTTGCTTTTTGGTGGTTTAACTTTTGGATGTGTGAATAAAGTGCACATGAAGCACTTTACGGTGCTTAAAAATGCAGTCACCATCAAATCGTGTGAGATATATTGATTCACCAAATAACATTGTCGTAAGCGCCGAACGTTCCACGTTCTGGCTAGCACCGCCCTTAATTGTTCTCCACGAGTATGCAAATGATACGTTCGGCTTACTCATCGCCTTGTTTTCGTGGCGTAGCGCGCCCAGTTCCGCAAGAAAAAAAAAAAAAAAAGTGACAGAGCTTCGCGCGCACTTTGATTTCTCTCAAGTGTTCAACGGACGCTAAAACGCCTCGACTATATCGTTGATTAAGCGGCTGACTGCCACGGCAGCAATTGCCTCTAAGGGCGGTCGATCCCTGTCCGCTACGCGAAACGCCGAAAGTGCGTGCGTGCCCCTCAACGAAAAGGGAAGGGAGAGCGAGCGCGTTTAAGAGGCAGTTTTGCTACGTCCGCAGCATCAACAGGAGAGCCCGCAGCAGGTTGTGGCTCCGCAGCCGCGGTGGGAGAAGAGAGGTTAGTCACGCAACTAATTCCAAAGATGACGCCGCGCCTCATTCGGCGTTGGGCGAACCCGGCGTCCGTGGCGACCGAGATTAGGGGGCGAGCCGCGCGTTGCGTAAGCCCGGCAGTGTAGCGCTCGCTGCTCGCTAGGTGAGCACAAAGAGGCTCGGCTATCGCGGCGACCGGGGGATATAACGGCGGGGCACGCGGGAAGAGATGGGATCGCTTCTTCCTCGGGGCCCGGCAATTGTCGGGGAAGATCCCCGGGCGAGCGGGGCGGATGCGGCAGCGGCGCGGGCTCCCCAATTTCCCATTAACGAGTAACAAGGAACGAGGAGCGGTCGCTCGCCGGGGAGCTTCGGAAGCGCCGGTGGTGCGGGAGGGAGAAGGCCGGGGAGGGGCCGCGAGACTAGGAGACAGCGCGGCAGCCGCGGTCCAAGTGCTGCCTGCTCATCGCTGCCAGCGAGATTGCTTCAGGGCGGAAAGCAAAGCCGGCATTTATATATAGATCTCCTCCGGCGTCTTCCCTGGTTGTTGCGGCGGCGGCAAATCAGCAGCAGGAGAGCACGCGGCGCGAAAACTAGCAGGGAGGAAAAATAAAGTGGGTGGCAAAGAGGAAGGCGCTTTTTGACACCGCATGCTCCGGGAGCGGCGGCAAACGATATTTTCGACGAAAGGCGGCGGCGAGGAAGACGAGAGGGCTGCAACAAGCCGCAGGAGGGCCTGCTTGCGCGAGGGGGCCGCGCATCGAGGAATTTTGTTTCTCCACAGAAGGCGGGCAAAGGAGGACGCCGCTTGGCTCGACGCACGCGCGGCCAGGAGTGCATGCTTATATTCCTCACGCGCAAGAAATGCAGCCAAGAGGCTATGCAGCAGCGACGCGCGACTAAAAGCGCCGTTCCAGGAGGCGCGCTCGAAGCTGGAGCTTGGGTCCTGCAGCAGCACTCGGGGCGACCGTGCTTAAGGAAAGATTTATACATTGCCGCCAGACGTCGACGCGCGGGCTGAACGTCCCCGACTCCTTCTTCATCCCTCTCTTTTCTTTGCCTTCTTTCGTCGTCGTGGAGCTGCGGAAATGTTGTCATTCAGATCGATTCTGCACGTTTTTCCGGCACGGCGCGCGGGCTCGGGCTGCGCTGTGTCGCGGTGCCCCTCTAAGCTCGCCGAGAGCAATGCGAGGCACCCTGTGGAGGGTAAACAGGATTCGAAATGAACTCCGCGAGTTCACTCCGAGCTTCATGCGATAACACGCTTCCAGACAGCAATGCTCCCACGCGTCCTTCCTTCGATTTTTTTTTTTCTTGCTTTGGATTGTTTTGCGATTCCATGCCACGCACGAATGTACGGTAATCTGTACTAGAAACATCGGATCGATGTCCGTCTTTTAAAGCCAGGCCTCGAATCGCCAACTGCAAGTTTACCTGCGCGTTCGCGTCTGAGAAAAAAGAGGCGAGCGCGTTTTCTGCTTAGGCACGCGCTTCAGTAGCCATATCGCGCGTACGTCGTGTATTAAAGCAAGTTTTGATTTCAGAAATGAGCTGTATAACGCCACACTCAGTACTTTTCAAATAGAATGTATGTGAGTAAAGTGTGCGCGCTCACTAAGGGTGCGATAAAATCACAGCTTGGCACATTAATGGTAAGCCAGGAGACAATGTTTCTTGCCTGGCTTGCAGAATTTCCTCATTGCGCGTTCGTTTCCCAGAAACTTTAGACAAAACGGGAAAGTAGGCTACATTATAACTTGCAATCCTTTCCCCATATTACATGCACGCACATACCAGACGAGCAAAACGTAAGTGCAAAGAAATTAAAGCAAACCAGCGAAGCGTCCCAATAGACTCGCTGGTCATCATATTGCCCATAGTCCATGACGTAATGTTCCACAGAAGCGTCTCTGATCTCACAGTATGGGTAGTTCCACCTTCTTTCTCTTTATTGATCTCTATATCTCTCTCTCTTCCTCATTAGGTTTTACTCGGTGATTTCAGACGCTCTTTACGAAAAAAAAAATGGATTTAGTAACACGAAACATTACGCAGAGCGTCTGGCGTTTATTGCAAAGCACCGATGCTTTTGAAGTCATGCACATAGGAAAGACAGAAAAAAAAGAAAGACAGGAAAAGAAAGAAAGGAAGGAAGAAAGAAATAAAGAAAGAAAGGAAGAAAAGGGAAGGGAATAAACGACTTATTTCTTTGCTTTCGGGTTCCTCGGTAATAAACGTTTCTTGATGGCCACGCAGTGTGCTACTTCGCTATTGCTGAGCTAGCCTCGTTTCCCATAATTTCTAGTAACTAACCACATACATCAGTAGTGTTTCACTTTGCCCACCGCCATTTGCACAAAATAAAGACAGGTGACAAGAAACAGGGAAGAGCAAACTGAGCAACTTCTCGCTCAAGTAAATACCGTTGAAGTTGCTAACATAGAATCAAGAAGTTAACTTGCCTACCCACCGTGAGAAATACGTAAAGCGACCTGCATTCATAAGTGGCGTTAGGAAGACCGAAATACCATACATATTAAGCTGAAAACACGTCGCTGACTCATCTTGATTCGATGGATTATGACAACTGCGCCGAAGTAAATGATATGTTGCATAAGATTTCATTTTCTCGCATTGCAAGCCAACAGCCTTGCTTCTTCGACAGCCACTGAGCTAATGCGCTACTAAAGAACAGCCTAAGCCTCCCATTAACTACATTATACTTTTATAGCTCGATGGCATCATGACACGGACATCGTCAGACTGTTATCAAACGAGGTGTTTGTTTTTAAAGCAGCAGCTGGGAGCAGCTGTCATTAAAGATGGCCGTTGTGCCTCGACTGTCCCCAGACCATATAGGAACGAACCAACTCTTCTCGCATAAACGCCGTGCGTCCAGCGTTTCGCAGTAATCTGGAACTTCAGTAGGAAATAACTTTGACCGAAAGGTAAAAGACTAAAATGAGGGTGAGACAGCGTTTCAAGCGGCATTGTGTACGATCGCGTCCCTTCGTTAACGAACCGCTACTGTCGCCGGATCTTCGCAGGTAACACAACATACTTTTCCGCGTCTAATGTGCCAGAGCGGCCGCCATGTAAAAGAACGCGCGTCGACAACCGCGACTCCCCCTGCACGGCGAACGGAGCTGAGCCGCCCGAATCGCGGAGGAGGAGGCCCCAGTTGAGTCCATGAGGCCGTCGTGCGCAGCGACGGGACACATTCGTGTCAGCCCCAAGCAAAGAGCGAGTGCCGCCGCCACCCTGCGGGGTTTATTGAGCACGACGTGATCCCGCGCCGGTCATCAATTCGTGTCACTTCTGGGCGAAAGCCGTCCCCTCCTCCGCGTCGCAGCAAAAGCGGCAGAAGAAGGAGCGGAGACGACGCGGCCCGCAATCAGAGACGTCTCGTCCGGGCAGCGTCGGGCGGATGCGCCGCCGCCAAAGGGATCCAGTCGGCCGCGCGCAAGTTATGGGCGTCGGATCGGGCTGCGACGGTGCTTGGGGGCCGAGGGGCGAAAGAGCTTCGCTGCTGCATGGAGCGGGCCGCCGCTTCTCTTCGGCCGGGAATGCGGCGGCGGCGCGCGCGCGATAGGCAAAAATCCGCGGCGCCCAAAAATAAGGCGCCAAGAAGGAGCGCGCACGCATAAAAGGGGCGTTGCCGGCGCGCATATCTGAGGGATATCGCTATTTGGCGCTCTTCACTGCTGCCTTGACTGCCAAGAAAAATTCAAACAGGCCAAGAGAGGCCGTGCGCCGCCGCTGCCGTCGACGCTTCTTGAATCAGCGAGGGAGCCCGGGGAGGGAACCGGGCAAAAAAGATGTCCCTAAAGAATTCACATATCATAGTTCCGCTCGGAATGCAGAGCTGATCTGCTCATTGTTCCATTAAATGCGGTGGCCGGACGAAAAAGACGGGGGCGGCTTGCTGGGCCGCTCACATTGGAGCGCGCTCTCCCGCGCGCGCGCGCGCGCACGGTCATGAAATATTCATGCCGTTGTAACGATTATTGGTCCCGCAGCCGCTGATGATTATGGTAGCGGAGAACGGGAGTCGGGACCATTTTAAAGAGTTCTCAAGCAGGTTTAGATTATTCAGAGCCATTGACTCTGCGCAGCCAGCCGCGGACGGACGCTCCACTCCCCCCTCCATTTGCCTCGCTTAACTGCGCGCTTTTCGACGCCGCGCACGTGGTTCGCGGCCGGCCTCATTTTGCCGCGCCAAAGAGGTGCTGGTCGCAGCGTCTACGCTATACGATCGGCGCTTGCAGCCGCCGTTTTGACTCCTTATAACGGCGATGCCAGGCTGGCACTTGAGGGCGGTGCTGCCTCAATCGGCGACAGCCGACTCCGGAAAGCAGCAATCCACGAACGCTTGCTCCGCGATGACGGACTGATGTCTCGAACCGAATGAAAACGCATCCCTGCCCCTCTCCTCGTCCCCCCCGGCATTTTAACTCGAGAGCGTTAAGGGCCCCGTGTGGCAGCAAATCCGGCGTCGGCGTCGGCGTAAGCATCGGCGTCTGGCGGAAATAATCATGCCGAACCACATCATCCCGAACCACCCCGACCGGGCGGGCCATTCGCGTGGCGCAAGGCGTTAGCGCAAAAAAAAAAAAAAAAACGATTTCTTAAAAAAAAATCGTAAAGTACGAATAACCCACAACCTACAGACGTGATAGCGTCGGATTGTAATTTGAATATACGAGAAAAAAGCCTGACAAGCAGCCAGGGATCTATGAATGCTATCGCGTTGCACTCTTAAAGGCGAAGCTTAAGCGTCCTCCAATTATGATGGTGTTTCCCTGTACTTTGGTTCTAGACAAAGTTTAGGGGTATGTTGAAAACCGAGCCTTTCTAAATTTTTGGTCAATGGGCCGTTTTTTAGGTTAGAAACGCCATTCCCAACCAACGACCTCTCAGAACGTGGATGAAGTGGCAAAGAAGCTATCGCGCAATAAAAATTGTGCGCTAACCTACCTCACGGAAATCATTTATTGTGTTTAGCCACTCTCGAATGAGACAGTAACTGGCAAAATCTTTCTTTTGATTGTTATTTTTGTGCTCCTTCCGGCACATAATTTATCTCATAGAATGTTCTGTGTTACGAACTAAAGTGAATGAGCTGTAGTGTTTACAAAAGTTGTCGACCTCTGCGCCCGGCGCTCCATATGAGCATTTCCTCAAACCAAAGTTGTGATGGTGTCCAAGTCTCTCTGCCCCTACGGCTAACGTTGGAGCCGGTTGCCTTCTGTCACGCGCCGGCGCGTGACTCGCCTGGCGGTTCGCTGAAAACGACTCGCGCACCATCAGAACTGTTGCTTGAGAAAGCTCTCATTCGCAGTGTCGATTTTGATTAGATACCAAAGCTAAAGAATGCAGAAAACAGAAGAAAACTACTGAAAACACGATCAATTTCTTTTTATTCTTTTATCCATTTCACGTCACTGTAACGCTTGTCTCGTGTTCTTGCTTTTCGTCCCCGTCGTTTTTAGCGTTTAATAGATACATATAGTGTAGCGCAGAGCAGCAAACGCAACGATTTAGCGTTAGCGTTAGCAGTGCGCCGTCTCGCCAGTGACGTCACGGCCAGGACGCCGCTCGCTGGGCTGCCGGGCAAGCTAGTTCGCTTCGTGCATGCTCGAGGTTTCGATCGCGCCAGCCGTACTTACTGAAGGCTATTAACGCGACAACGTTAAGGGTCCCGTATCGCAGAAAATCCGGTGTCGGCGTCGTAGCCGTCGTGGGCGTCCCGTGAGCAAAATATATTCTATACGGCATTAAATTTGTTCTTATATCACTAAAGTTGCTCATGCTTTGTTTTACATTCTTTACAAAGTTATTCTTTGGAATTTTGAGAATGACAGCCCACAAACAAATTTCATGAAACAAAACACCGACTGCGCATGCCTTTTATGTTAAATCTTCTTACACTAAAGTATTAAAAGTGCGAAACAATATCAGAAGATCGGCCCACGCAAGATGCCGGGTTTCTACCAGGAAGCTCGCCTTCGTGCATAACGTTCGCCGCCAGCATTTCCCGGTAAACATTACGGTTACATAAGCTGCAGTTGCCGGGAAGCGTAAGAAGCAGTCAGGGATCGCGTTCCACACTTAAAGGCGAAGCTTAGGCGTCCTCATAATTTTTTTTCCTTGCGCGATAAAATTGAAAGCAATGGTTTGCTTCTGGCTAGTTTTTACTCACGTCTGTGTGCTGGGGATAAAAAGAAAGAAAGAAAGAAAAAGAACGAAAGAAAGAGAGAAAGAAAGAATGAAGAAAAGGCGACATGCAGTACGAGCCATGCACTTATCCACAATAATGTGTATACGGCTAGCGTGAGGAGTTAAACCATTAAAAATGGCGTGGTTTAAATTAAAGCGTCCACGATTCAAATTCTTTTCTGAAGTATTTCTCACAATTTAATGTTCTTGCATGTGCCAGGTCCATTTCTCAGCTTAATGTCAAAGATTTAATCAACGTCATCAAATTTTAGCTTTCGTTTAGCATGAGAAACACTACATTTCGTAGTGGGCAAGATTCAGAACACCACTTCTTAATGTAATGACTGCCTGCAGCCCCCAGGAGCTCGATCGGGTGAAGCACTTTTTTTCTTTACTAACACAGCATAGTCACGTTCAGCTTCATTCTTCAGTGAGTATTATAAGACAATACTGTAGTAGTCGCTGAAAATAAAGTCGGTCACAATAATTTCTTGCCCGAGATGTTCTCGCGTGAAGAAGTTCAGTTGGGCTGCTATGGGAAGCTATTGGGTTACTTTAGATTAAAAAAAAAAAAAAAAAAAACAGCTTGCGTCCGTGTTTAAGTGCTTGCCGAAGGAGGAAGGGAATGGTGTGTTTGTACGTGTAGCCTAAAGAGGGAGGGGGAAGGTAGGTGCTGAGGTGAGCCAGGAGGAAAAATAATGAATGAAAATGCTTGAATGAATGTGCTTGCTGCGCAGGCGCCGGCTGACGGTATATATGTATGTGTCTTCCGTAAAATAAACCAGTTGGTGAGTGGCACTCTGTCCCGTTGCCTTCTCTTGTGTGCTGTGTGTTTTTGGCGCCTTGATATAGTTATAATGAATAGATACGAACTGCCCAACATGAAGTTCCCTTAATCTACCTGATGGCTACGCTGACGGTCAACGCGGTAATCGTCTTCTACAAAATTACAGCTTGCGCTAAACAAAGACTCGTCAAATAACGGGACTGAGGAAGCCAACGGCGATTTCATTGACACATTTGTCGTTGATTAAGACGAGAGATGACTACTGATATTCGCAACATAATTGATCAGGTAACTTTCTCAACAAGAAGTGTAGGTGCAGCATCGCTCCTCAGCCCGCTGAGCGGCGGCTGTGCTGCGGTCGCCACTCGAGCCTTCGTTTTCCTAGCTGCTCGTAGCGGTTCGCGGTAAACGTGTGCGCCTGGGGCCACTGATTGGGCCAATTAAGAGAATGGGCTAGCAGTGGTATTTTCTATGCATTCATTTTCTCACATAGTTTCGTGTGCGCACAAAGTAGTCCTTACTTTTGAATCTACTCGCTCTTCATATTCCTTTCATTTTTTAGTTGAACTTACAAGCTTTGGAGTCAATATGGATTCAATGTGTTTTCGTGTGAGCTTTATTTTATTCTATATACTTTAAATACACCCGAGGTGTTTAAAGGTCCGTTCAATGCGTTCGCTCAACATTCTTTTTCTCTGATCATTTATGGAAAGTAACTGTTTCCGGTTATAAGGCATAGTAACTATATTTTGCTATGAGCACTGTTTGTATCGTGCAGGGCATTGCTTATATTATGTCATTTTAATGTATGCCATTTTAGCTGCTAACTCTGTGCTTGGAATTTTCAATGTCTGGCGGCGCAGTTTCTTGAACGCTTTCAAAATGTGACATGCCAAAATGCCATCATACTGTCTTTTTTTTTTGTTAATACTTGTTACAGAAATAAATGCTAAATTACTGGCAAAAATAGGAGCGTAGCCCTTTTAAATTATTTCACATTCACTATACAAAATGCCCGTTAAGAAATGGGAGAGAGTGGCAAGACAAAAAGAAGAGGGGAGGAGGGGATACACCGAGCAGCCGCACCAGGCGCCGAGAAGCCGAGTGACGGCTACTGATTCATGTAGAAGCCACATCACTCGACAGCCTACGAAATATAATACGGGGTCAGTGTCGGTAACAGCATTTATTTATTTATTTATTTATTTATTTATTTATTTATTTATTTATTTATTTATTTATTTATTTATTTATTTATTTATTTATTTATTAACGATGCGTTTTTTTAAGTTATCGTGCACGCACATATCCTTCGTAAAACAAGAAATTACAGAAGAGGGCTTCTCCCCACAAAGCCTCTTGTTGTGGAGAAGCCAGCTTTGACAAGAGCTTCTGAAGGAGCGTCGGAAGCGATCATAGCCAGTTAACAGGGGAAAAAAGCAACCGCAAAAACGAAATAAATAAAAAAAAACAAGAAAAAAAAACTCTGAAGAACGACGGCTACCACGGCGGGCGTTACCCGTGTTGCACGTCAGTGCGCCTTCGATACGAATATTAAGGTGATAGCAAATCCTCGGAGACAAAAATCAGGGAGCCTATTGGCAAAGTTTTTCTTTCGTTCGTACTTGCTCGGTTGCCATTGGCTGGCCACCATCGCTAATAGTATGTTCAGCTTCGGAATAGGCTGGAAGGTACTCTTAGGAACAATTCTATCGTAAGAGGTTTTTTGGGCATACGGTCCCATGTCCCTTTTCGATAGTCAAGGCTGCTCCCTTTATTGTACCCATTGATTCGTAATCACGATGCCTTCAGGCGGATTAAAAGGCCGAACGCAACAACAAAAATAATTAGCAATAAGGATGACATGCGGGAAATCGGTAACCATATATGCGTGCATGAGACTTTAGACATGTACACGCGCACGCGAATGAAATCTCGTGCATGTCGGCGTTTAGGCTTCTCCAGGTTTTACAGCATCCCCTAGACACATTTGCAAGAAGATCGAAAAGCCAACGTGCAATTTTCTGCCTCCTGCCTTTTTTTTTTTTCAGATGGCATTAAAATGCGAATACACTCCTTGTACACTGCACGGACAACATTTTGTGGGGACCAAGACAGGGTCATAAGTATTGCTAAAGTGACGGGGACAAACTTGCCACCTATTCAGGGGATATCAAGCAGCAGGCGAAGCGTGTCAGTCTAATTGAACAGTAATTTCCCAGATTTGACTTATAACCAACGCCGTGCGACAATGCTGCGTAGCGTCTCTTGGTCTCGAATATCTCTTTATTGAATGCAGTGCGAAATTTTAGACTCGAAGTTAGAGATGCCGAAAAGAAGAGGCATCGATTTATTTGCAGAAAACGCGAGAGGAAGGAATAAGAAGGCAGGAGTGAAATAATTACATAAAAGAAATGCAGCGGTCAACACAGTTTCATGCTTTCAGCGCTACAGCATAGGTAATGCATTCAAAATAATTTAAGTAGTTTGATGTTGAAGATATGTCATTTCATCACGCTGCATTTTAAATCTGTCAGCTGTTGCCATCCGCGTGAATATGAAAATAGTAGTAGTGGCGCAAAATGAAAGCAGCACAGGTTAGCGTAGCCGCGGAAAGGTGGCTGTGAGCAATTTTTTATCTCACAATTTTTCTAATTTATTGGCTATAATAAAGGACATGTGTTAATACTCGCTGAACTATTTTAGTCGTCAGTGCTATAAGAAGTAGGGTAGTCGTAAAGTTGGATCAGTTAGTGAATAATGTAAGTAATTAACTAGTGAGGGGATATATATATATATATATATATATATATATACAAGCAAAGTTAGCACTCGTGTAGTTTAATATGTTTAAAAGTTTATGTATTGTGTTCCCGCTTTAAAAACTGTTTCTTTAACCCTCTTACTCCATGCTTCCTACGCGGGACCTGCAAGGTACTGTAAATAATAATAATAGTAGTAATAATAATCAGGGCTTCCTGCCCGAGTGGTGCATTACATTTTTCGACAAATTGCCCCATGAAGGGGCTCAGTGTCGTCTCGTCCCTAGAGCAGATAATTATGACCGACATAGCTTTGCAAGAAACGCACTTGCGAGTCGACTTTAGGACTACGCCTATTGTCATCAGCAGCGTTAAAAGTGCCCCCCTGAGTGCCCTAGGTAACGGCCACATGCACGGTACAGGAAAAGAGAGTGAGAAGAAAGGACGGGGGCGTTTATCGTTTTTTTTTTTTTTTTCGGTCGCCCTCTTGTCGGCCCTATATGGCTTGTACTGTACCTGCAGCGGGTTGGGGCACTCCGCGAAGCTCCCGTTTCCCCGCTGACCCGCGCTCATTCTTTCCGCCTCTTGGCGTGCGCAACTGCGCCATTGGCGGAGCCCCGAATTGCTCCCCATCGCCGATATTGCCTGCGCTCCACTCTATGGCGATGCTCTCGCATCGAGAATCCCAACCAGGACGACAACTCGGGGAGCATTTGAACACTACCCCCCCCCCCCCCCCCCCCCCCCCCTCCGCTGGCGAGCTTCGTCCCCGGTAGCGCTTCTCCCGAGAGATTTGCACCCTGACAGCGGCGGTTCGCTGCGTGAGACGTGAGAGCTGTGTGACTCACGCGCCGCTGTCGTGCCCATAGGGCGTCCGCTGCGACGGTGCGCAATCGGCCGTCTTGTTTCCTCCGGAGAAGAGCGTGCGCGTATCCTGAGGCGTCCCGCTGCTTCGGTCTCGGAGAGCGCCGCACGCTAGCGGTTCCGACGCGCCGAGCTAAAAATGTGATGAGTTTCCATGAAAATTTGATTCACCGGGGACAAACAAGTCGATCGTGCGAAAGATGGCCGACCCAGGAGAGTGGTGCGGACGCAGCGAGCCTATAGAAAGGCGTGTGTATACTGTTGACAGCGGAGAGCGCGGGTGTGCTTTATGTGCGCCGATGCGTCCGCGAATAGACTCAGCGGCGTTTGTGCTGTCGCTTGGAAGCTACTTTATTACACACGGACGCTTTATTCAGGTGCGTGTTCGCCTGGTTAATTAAATGTAGATCACGCATTGCTCGCTTATTTCCTGTATTGTGCTGCGCTCGACGGTGACCGGAGCCAGGAAGTTTGATGTTTGACCTGGGGACAACTGAATATCTATTTATCCGACTTACTTCGGCCAATGAACCATTGTACTTGTCTAAATGCTTTCGGGGCTGGTATTACTTATAGCGTTAAGAACGATGGCTGATAAGCGTGCTATAATTTACTTAACCTTCTTTCCGTGGGGAAGCTTCATTTCTGCAGTTTTGAAAAGCCGTAGGGTATCAGAAATTAACGAATTCTTCCTTCATCAACTTATGCCGTTTCCTCCCGTATGCACTTTGTCCGCTGCGGATTTGCGCTGCGCATCGTCGGGTCTCGCTCCTCAAGAAACCACAGGCCACTGCGCACGGGACACGAGTAGCCCACATCGTTATACGTAAACTGTCAGCGACATTCCTCGGTGGCAGAGATGCACATTTCTACAGCAGACACGGCGGTATACCTGTCAGCGCAGCTCAGGCGCAAGCCGATCGCACCTCGGTTTCCTGGCTTCGGCATCCCCTAGTCGGGCTTGCTTCTCATCGCTCGTCTGTCTACTGAGCACACCCACTGCGCGACCGCTTTACCTTCGAGCCGAAGTACGCGCGCCCCTTGTATATAGCACAGCCGGGTGCGCCGAGTCTACGTCGTTGCTTCACCGTGGTACCGGCAGCCTGACGAGCAGGGCGGCTTACGATTTCAAACGATATACTAACACACATTAGCGCTCGCTCTAACGGCATGCACGCATGATAGCTAGCGATCGGATGATCAGACGCCGTCTTTGAGAAACGAAGTTATGATGTTCCTAAGGCCGCACAGCCCGCCACGCAGAACACCCACTGGCGTTCGCCAGAAGTAAGGGTGGACGTAGCGAACGGGCCGTAACACAGACATCATTTTAACTCGCAGGCGTCGCGGGTGTGCAGAAAACCTGCGGTATATCCAAACCTTGAAAAGGCGAAGTAAGAAAATTATAATTGTGTGCTTAGCGTTTAAGCGTGCAATATATATATATATATATAGCATAAAATATTTTTAGTGCTATTGTAACTTGCTTTTCCAACGCATATATGCTTATGCTGCTATTTGATGTGGTTTATACGTAGGAAATACGAAAAAACATTTCTTTCCTGTGACGCTTGTTCCGCACCATCATTTCAAGCAGTGCTTCAGCTTCGTTGCGTTTGAACCATTGCCAAGAAGAGTTGTTGATGAGTATAGGTCATAATATCCTGTTTTGAGCGCTGATTTGGTACGCCAGACTTGCGAGAGGTGATTAAATCCAACGAAGCCAAAATTAAAGGACAATTGCTTAAGTCAGTCTTATATGAGGCAAAACCTCTTTAGCGCAGAACGATGCAGCAAGAGAAAAGGAAGAAAGCTGGTGCGGTTCTCGATAACTTCGTATGAGGAAGTATAGATAAATTAAGTATGTATGCGAGTAGAACTTTCGCTTCACCGGTAACTCCAACCTACGCCGATGAAGAACAAAGGGCGCTGGTTGAGACGAGGCTTTCATCCTTTATCCGGTGAGTCTGAAATAGAGCGTAACGGTATAACGCATCTATCGGGCATCTATTGGTCGCCGTTGCAGACATGCAACGGCGACCATGGGGTCCCGCTTGTGACAAAGTCCTTCAGAGTCATGCACGCGTACCGGCTAGCCCAGCTTTCAGTTCTGCCACAGGTTCAGTGTAACGTCATACATGCCACCTTTCACTAACCACGCCTTCCTTTGAACCAAGTCTTATCGAGGAATAGATGCAAAGACCATTCCAACGGTATGCACGGGGGAGGTAACACGAGCTTTACTTGTATGTTCATTGGATGAATGGAATCGCAAATGGGGGAGTGCTCTGCGAGTCACACTATATTCGGGCTTGCCAGAAACGACGGAGCACTGCCGTGTGCACGCGGCTGCCGCAGGCAAGAAGAGCGGCTCGGCCACTAACGCTCTCCGTTTAGCATATAGTATGCATAGTTTACAAGCAAAACGATTGGCCGCCGAGATGCGTTTTCGCGCCGCATTATTGCACTAACCCGATGTCAACTCGCACAAAAGTTAGAAAACCTTCCTTTAACGGCCCAGAGTTGTCAGTATAGCAAGCCCAATGAAGAGAAGCTGGAACGGTCGCTACCAAAGACGTGTTTTAGAATTTTGATGACCGTCGGCTTTTCGAATATTTGTGAGAGAACGCTTTCCTCTTCTCGCGCGCTCGCTGCCGCGATGTTTCGCCACGGTCGCGGACGAAACAATCAATTCAGCAACCATTAGGCTAAGGAAGCGCTTCATCTGCAAGTTTCTGCTTTTTTTTAAGATATCGACAGCGATGTTTACAAATCAAAATTCTGCACAAGCGTACTTGGCAAAGTTTTCGCCTATTTTGTCGAAATGGTGATAGGCAAAGGGCGTGAACGGACATAAACATTGATGGAAGTTCACGATGGTTCTTTACTTTCTTTTCTCGTGGGCGTTTCCCCAAATGCCCATTCGCCAGAAACAGCGGCGCGGATTTTTAAGTACTTTTTTTTTTCTTGTGTATTTTGATGACTTCATTTGTTCTTGCTTGCGTATTGAACGATGAGTCGTCGTTTCGCTTGAACGACGTTTTTTATTATTTTTTTTAAACTCTTTAAAGAGTTGAAAAGACGATTCGTAGGCGTTCCTTGGCGGATAGGACATTTACGAACGCCCGGTCTGGAAATCGGTGCGCGTGTTTCGCGAACGCGGCGAGATCCTTTGCGCGAAATATTTCAGCACGCGGGCTCTATCAATTTCATGCATTCAGGCGACGCCAGCAACGGCAGCAGCTCAGTGCAGGATATGTTTGTTTGGAGAGGAAGCGCGCCACTCTGGCGGTGACCTGGCTTGAATCTCTTCTCGAAGGGCCCGCGCTTGAGCCACAGGATTTACGACGCGCGTCTTTGAAGAAGCCGTGACTGTTCACACTTTAATACTGAACTTGCGAAGAAGAAAAACAGAAATAAATAAAGAAAATGTGACCAGGTCATGGTGAAAATCGGTTGCCGCGATGTGCGTTTATGTAACCTCCCGGATCGTCTTGCGAAACCGCTTCTTGAAAGGCGCGTTTCTAACCGCTCATCGTGCATTAAATACGGTTATAAATATGCATGTTTCTTGCGAATAATTTTGTTGTTAGGTTTTTTTTTCTCCCCTTTTGTCGATGACAATCTTCTCTGTTCTGTTTCGCTTGCTTTCATAAGCGAATATTTGGCGCGTGTAAACAATTCGCTCTGTAAACAGCGTCGTTTATGAAACTACTAACATCAGGTAAAATTGCGAGAAGCGGTAGTCGAGGGATCAGTCCCGGTATACTCGCAATAGAAAGTGCGCATAAAGACATCTTTACGCGCACATTTAAGCGGCTTAATGACACGCTTCAATCCCGGGACAATCACAGACAGTGGTGAAGAAGATATCACAGAAGTTCGCACACAGCATCTTGACTTTCAAGGAAATAAAGGTAAATGTGCGGAGGTTCTCAAAGCACTCCATGTGCGTTGTTGATGTTGATGTGCATTGTGTCCAAGTTGACTCACGGGGCAAACAGCACGCCTGTGACACTTATTGCACTGACAATTTTTTTCTCGTGCCAATGATCGGACGACTTACCCGTTGGCGGATGAAAAACAAAGCGCACTATAGCGTAAAGATTTCTGTCACTCACCATTTTTTCTGCCTGATCTTTTAAAGTTGTATTTTGGGGAGCAGATGATCGAACATGTCTTAATACAAGATGAACTGGTAAGTCGGTATTATGATGGTTATAATTACGTGCGTGGTGATGTAACCGCAACCACTGTACAGGCGCTAAGAAAACAAGCCAATGTTGTCCATAGATGGGAGTTCATCCACTGGTTAGGCATCAAACTGAAAAGAAGCATCTTGAGTGCAGTTCACGAATACGTGAAATGCGAAGTTAAAAGGAGTAGTGAACTTAGCGAGCTCGTACAAATTCATTCTAGAAAAGGGGCGTAAGACATGGGCGTAAGAGGACGTAAACGGGAGTAAGAGGACGTAGCAGAGGTTTAGGTGTCCTGTTTCCCCATTCAATGTCCCCGCTTGCCTTACTCGCCTTTCGTATGCATTATGTTAACGTAAAGGTACTTTGTGATTACAGAATACAGAGTCGTACGCTCACAATGCATCGCACCATGTGTTGTCACGTTTGCTTGCTGTTTTTAGGCGGAACTATTGCACTAACAGAGATGAGGAAAAATGTTTGATAATACTTGTAGCAGGGTGAGAAAGCAGCTGTTACCTGCGATAAACTGTGCCGTTTCGCTTGTTATTTTGTTTATGCTGCTTAGTGCATAAAAAAAAAAAAACATGTTAAAAGCGCTAAAGAAAACGATACACAAAGCACGAAATGGACAGGACTAGCGCTCGTCCTGTGGACTTGGTACTTAGAGTCTCGTCTTCTTTAGCGCTGTTAAAATGTTTCCTAATGCCAGTAACGAACTTGCCCGGCTTTCAGCACTATTGACGGTATTTGGTGCACTCCGAAGGCGACTTCCACTCAGAAAGCTCAATAACAGTGTTCACTGCCCCTGTGTCATGCCCCTAGCTGAAAAGAAATATGAATGTCTCTCAAGGGCGCGCTAAAAAGAAAACTCGTTCCGCTGCGCGCAGTTTCCTCTTGATGCGATCGCATAGAAAATCTTCGCAGTGAATAAGGTGCCACTCGTACAGCTCATTCGCGCTGAGGAGCACCACGGGGGAATGGGGGAGAGGGGGGGGGGGTTGAATTCGATAACGGTCAGAGCGCAGCTTGGCCCGCGATGATGGCCCCCCTTTGCGCAAGGAAAGTCAGCCGCCGGGCGCCCGCGGCGTTCAAGTACGCACACGGAGAGCGCGTCCTTTAAAGGGGCCGTAGAAGAAAAAGCAAAGAGAGAGAAGGCATGTCGAGCCCTCATCGGTTGAAGCGCGTGTCATGAACAGCACGGCGTCCGCGCGCACACGCACAGACGACAGGAGCCAGCGGTCCTCGGGGGCGATTTAATTGTGCTCGCGGGGCGCGGCCACCTCGCAAAACGACGACGGATCCCGGAGGAGAGGTGCTTCTTCTCTCTTTGTGCGCCAGCCTCATCTCCTTGTTTCGGGCCGCCTATTGTGCGCGGCCGCATTGGCGCTGCTGTTCGGAGCAGCTGTACGGTCTCTCCGCGGGTATTTGCCCAAGAAGATAGTAATCCAATAAGGCGGGGCGCCGCCGCTTTCATTGCGCGCGCAGGGCCAGCGAACGCCGCTGCTCGCCAGAGGGCGACGACAATGCAACTGGCCCCGCAGCCAAGAGCCTGCCGCCGTCACCTTCGAGACATCCCCCCCTCCGCACGTCATCTCCACTTATGCTTTTCTTTCTCTTTCGAGGCTGCCGCTACTGCAGCTCGGCTTAATGTGCTATTAAGACACATCAGGCCTCTCGGTGACTCGTTCAGGCGTTCGCTTTATCGCCCGCTCTCTTTCAGGGGCCTGTATCTGCCTCCCCTTGCGAGCCTTCTCTCTGAGCCCCAGATCGATTGAGGACCCGCGCCCAGTTTTCACCATTATTAGAATTTTTAATGGCTCCGCGCGCGCTCTTGACTCTCGGCCGCCGCGGCCCCCGGGCTGCGCGCTCTTTTCTCTCGGCGCACCGCTTTTGTTCTTGGCCCTTCACGTCCAGGCTGCCTTGCTCTTTTCCGGGTTCTCTGCTCCGCGCTATACGTATATCCGAGACAGCGCCCGTCGGCGAGCGTATGTCCTTAACTGCGTTTTCTTTCGTCGCGAAAAAAACCGTAATTAGCGTCATGGGAGCGTGTATAGGTTTGATAAAGTAATTCATTATACTGCCCAGAGCAATTTTTCAGTTTGCTAGTCATCTGCACAGAGTCCGCGTATTGTGCTCGAGAATATCTCTCGACGCTCTTCGGGCGATACGTGTCTCGCCGTTCTTTCTTCTCTTGCTGCCTTCTCGGAGGAGGGTCTCGGCGCTTTTCCCCGCAAGCTCATTGGCGCGCGCAGTTGTTGGGCCTTTTCTGTCTTTATTCTTGCGCGCTGTTAAGGGAAGATGAAAGTGAGTTCCCTAATTTATAGTTCGGACAACCGTGCAGTTAGGTAACAGTGGAACAGGTTCCATTCTGTTCTTCATATAAAAACTTCTAATTAAAAAAAAAAGATATCTTACGTTCTGTTCGCTGCTTACATTCTGCGCGTAAACACTCTTCCCAGCTTACGTTCCTTTATGGCACACGAAGAGCTGAAATGACTATTATAGAGTGAACGCAGAGTACAAAATAAATTATGTCCCAAAAGCTTCGCTCTTAGATGCAAGACCGGGTGGGGCCTCCAATCTCGACGACTGGGGCAGACGATGTTACGGTTAATACCCATCCTGTCCAACTTCTCCTGCCTCCCAAACGCGCGCGCGCGCACACACAACACACACCACACACACACACACACCCACAACACACAACACACACCCACACAACACACCCACCACATCACAACACACACCCACCACACAACACACACACACACACACACACACTATGACACACACACACACACAGCAACACACACACACACACTACACACACACACACACACACACACACACACACACACACACACACACACACACACACACACACACACAAACACACACCACACACACACACACACACACTACACACACACACACACACACACACCACACACACACACACACACACACACACACACACACACACACACACACACACAAACACACACACACACACACACACACACACACACACAAACACCACACACACACACACACACACACACACACACACACACACACACACACACACACACAAACACACACACACACACACACACACACACACACACACACACACACACACACACACACACACACACACACACACACACACACACACACACAAACACACACACACACACACACACACACACACACACACACCACACACACACACACACACGCACACACACACACACACACACACACACACACACACACACACACACACACACACACACACACACACACACACACACACACACACACACACACACAACACACACACACACACACACACACACACACACACACGCACACACGCACACGCACGCACGCACGCACGCACGCACGCACGCACGCACTTTTTATTTTCTTGAATGAGCATGAAAGAAACAAACCACACAGCGGCACCTTTTCCGCTGTGGCTGTTGTTTTTCCCACATAAATTTGTACGTTTAATATCGCATTTACGCGTCTCCAGTCCCGTTAAACATGCGGGCGAAACGTAGGTCGATAGAATAGAGTGGCACATCCATCTACACGCGCACGCTCTGCCGACATATATGAGCTGCAGTCGGCGCCTTTCCAAAACCCGTGAGGTCTGTTTGACATCGCTTCGCGAGTGAATGTTTTCAAACAACCGATCATCCGGATGTACTATTGTTTGCCCAACGCTGCAGTGACAGGATGTTTGCGCGCTGCGATTATTCTGCTGTAAAAAATACTCGACATGATTCCTCACCTATTGTTTCGATCTCACTATGCTCGCCATGGTATTTGATCGCGTTTGAGTGCATCATGCCGCTCCCTCTTCAATCGTCAATATCAAGCTGCAAACACGGATAAGTGCGTTAAGGTGGCGTTGTTTGAATCGCCAACTACTGATATAGACGTGGAGAAGAAAAACTCTGGAGTTTTTTCGTGGAAAGCAAGTACTATCCACATTTTAGGTTCGACACTACTGCACTAAAAAAAAAAAAAAAAAAAAAAAAAAAAATTACAACAGCAGACAACGGCTGTTATTGCAGCCCATGTTCATATAAATAATTTTGTCTATTTTGCCGATGGCCATCATTCCAAAAGTTGCGGAAGTATGTCAGAAATAAAGGGACCTGAGAAATGCGTATGAATTTATATCTAACATTGTCGCCCGTCAGTGTTGCAAAAGAATGCAAGGTTCTCAGTTCTACCCACTGAAGAAGATACTGCCGTAAGGAAATGTGCTTACACTAAAAAATCACCATTGTACTTAATAAAACGCAATTTTATCTTCAATCGCAACAGCTCGTTACAATGTGCCAGCATTCTACTTAGCATGATATACCTGTTAAAAGCAGCTTTTTCTCCAGCGTACAAATTGTCCATTTTTAC
Source organism: Dermacentor silvarum (assembly GCF_013339745.2). Lineage (NCBI taxonomy): Eukaryota > Metazoa > Arthropoda > Arachnida > Ixodida > Ixodidae > Dermacentor > Dermacentor silvarum. Next base: position 59,783,678 of record NC_051154.1, on the reverse strand, counting down.
CCCGATTATTCAGTTCGTTACGCCTAGAAACGCGACTATAGTGGATTGTTTATTGTTGACCTTTGAAATGCGGGACAATGAAGTATGCGCCCTGAAATGTGATACATTTCTCTTTGACGCGCGAGCTACGTGGTCGATAGAGGGCGTTCTGTGTGCAGCCGGTCGACATGAGCCATTGCTAGCAGAAATAGAGAGAGAGAAAGAGAGAAAATCAGACATTCTGCCGTCGTTACCCTGTCTGCGCAGGAGGGTGTGGCACTGCGGAATACTCCGAAAAAAGCCGCGCTTACAAGGAAGACGAGCATCGAACTTGCCGACGAAGACTCGATGAATTCGGCGCTGTGCGTTCGACTCCATCTACGCGCGTGGCTCTTCCTGTCGGCATACTCGCCAATGCAAAAAGAAAAAAAAAGTACCTGTCAGGTTTCGTTAGGCATTCCATTCGTTCTGTAATTAGTGCTGAGCTCCCTCAGTGGTGAAGCCGCGGTGATGGTAGGTTTTATTTTACTTTCTTCCTTGGTACACCAAAATCTATATTTCTATAATTGTCACGCTCTTCTTTTTTGCTTTTGGTGTTGTTTTTATAGTAGAAGTTCGGTCCTCCAATACAGGCTTCTGACTCGTTTTATGTGGAAGTACACGGTCAGCACAAACTTTAATATTGCTTGCTCAGCATCACTTCCGTCCACACTCTCGTCCAGATCTGGCTGGAGAGACACTGTGGAGGTGTGAAAGCGTGATAGAGTACATTGTGCAGTTCTCTCTAAGAGACAAAGGTGTCGATGTGGGCTTGTTGGTACATCTTTACTAAAGGTGGTTGAGCGCGGGCAAACACGAGGACAAAATAAGGCACATTGAACGCGCTCTCTAAGCGATCTCACTTCAACATGATGCATTCGGCGAGATCAAGAGCAAGCAAGATGATATACTTGCACTTGATTTTACCGTTCATGAATTCGAATCGTACAACATCCTGATCTATAGGCCTGCTGTCTGAACAACGAAGCCGAGGGCGATAGCTTTCGCCCGTAAACATGTTCCTGCTGGAAAAGAAGCATTCATCATTGGCCCTCTTGCAACATTTCTGAATTGTTATAATGAATTGTTATAATTATAATTGTGATAATGATTTTCATATTGTTGCACCAAATGCGTGGTTGGGAAGCAAAATTCGTTTCTTGACCGTTTTCTACAGCGAACCAAAAACAGTTGCTGTTGGAAGTTTGCACATGCCATTGAGATTTGCGCGCACATGCGACAAAATACAGATGACGAAGCAAACCCAAGTGGAGCCGTAAAAGTGTGCTCGGCCACAAGTAGCGCACTCTGTTGCCGGACAGAGCGCGCCGAAGGAAATATAAGCTGAGCAGCGGGATTGCGGCTCTCACGCTGCGAGCGCCGGCAGCCGATTTATGGGGCCACCTTTGCCCCAGGGTGCGACTGAAAGCCAGTGGCTCTGCCCCCTTCACGAGCACAGACACACACGGTCAGACCGCGCTCACGCGCGCGTGTGTGCGTACACCTCGAGAGGAACTGCAGAAGGGAAAAAAGAAAAATTGGCCGCCATGCGTCATCCAGCTGCCGGAACTGGCCGTCTTGGGATGGAGCGCGCGCTCACGCGTCCGAGGGCACGAATTTGTCCCGCTCGATCGTGCCACGGTCTCTCGGAGGTGGGCGGAGACGCACCAGTCCCGAAGCCTCGACGGCATAGCCGATATCCCCCGCACTATGCGTTCCGGCGAGCAGGCACTCAGACGCGCCATCAGTGGGAGCTTCTCCTTGCCCCCCCCCTCTCTCTCTCTCGCCGGCGTCACTCATTTAACAGCCGTGTCCCGGTGGTGGGGGGACCGTATAGTAAGCGGCAATGAGCGCGGCCGCTGGCCGGTGGTGGCCAGGCAGCCAAACAAGGATCGCTCTTGTCTCCAGATGGACGCCCAAGGCATCGGAGAATCCCGGCGGCGATGGATTGAGCGTTGCTCCTCCTCGGCCTCTCGCTCGCTCCGTGCGGAGGAGCATTAGCGGCTGAAATAGGGGCCGCACGCTCGATCGCCTCTCCAGAAAGGGAGCGCGATGGCGCGGAGAAAGCGGCCCCCCTCTCTCTCACGGGCGGGAAATGCGCGAGGAATGCGCCTACCCATGTCTCGGCGCCTGGCAGGAGAGAGGAAAAAAAAAAAAAAGAAAACGCTCTGCTGTGAAAGGAGAATAGAAGGCCCGACGGCTCGTTTCACACCTTTCGAGCGAGCAGTCAGGCTTGTCTTCATATCGTTGTGTCCCTTGCCATGACCGCGTCCTGATGGAGAAATAAGAGGCTGCTCCCCCCTTCCTTCTTTTTGCTTCTGGTACAGCAGCGTTTCTTTTTCGCTCTATTAAGCCATAAGCAGATCGGTGCGCTCGGCGATGAAAATGCAGGGCCGAGGGTGGTGGTATTTGGCTTTCTGTTTCGCTTGACCGGCACCGCACGACGTTTTCCTGCTTCGCGGTTGCGGGTTAATAGATTGTTACCCTCGCTACGCTGTCAGCTTTATTAGTTTCATTGTTATCTTTATTTATTTATTTCCGCGTTATCATTTATTCATATATTTTATGCGTATTTAGAAATAGAGTATCCGAGATACTTATCACCTCAATCTCCCCACAGCGACCGCTGTACAACAGAACAGATCGAACAGGCTGTAACAAATGGGCTTTGTAGTGAAGAAACTTTACCAGCCGTTCACTTAAAGGCTCGGAGTTTTAGCAATATTTCACACTGCAGTGTTATATATACTTAGGAATATCGTTGTTACGAATGTCGTTACGCCATAAATATCACTTCCACTTACGCTTATAGACATAAAGAGGTGCGTGTTGTTTATACTTGTTGTAATTGTATGCGGGGACATTTCATTTTGTTAGACTACCATCCAAGTGTCCCATGGTCACATACAACTTATAGTCAACGATGAACGCTGCAAAACAGCTGCAGCTTATTTTGTTAGGCGCTTCGCGCGACAGTATAGTGGAGCGACAATTGCGCGTTCCTCTAAAGCACAGGAAAACTGAGCGAAATGGTTCGTTATTGTTTTATAGGGGTGAACATTTATGGGGTCTACAAATATTGTGCACCTTACATTTGCATCGAACGAGCGACAACTACGTCGGGATTAACGATCGCCGTCGTCCAGTGAGGCGTTTCGCACGCGCAATATCCGCACAAACCCTTGAACCCCCCCCCCCCCCCTTTTTTTTTTTTTGTCTGGCAGGCTTGGCGTTTTAATATTTCGCACTCTTTCGTCACTGCTGTTACGTGAGCCTCATGAGTGCCGGTATCCTAGCACGGCACTGAAATAACATTCACAACTGGGTCTGCGAAGAGAAAAATAGGACTCGGAGCGTTATAACGCTGTGAGTGCACCTTATGTAGGGTGCACTCATGTAGTAGGGTGCACCCCGGTATTATATTCAGCGTCCTTGAACTGACGAGAAGAGCGGGAAAACTTTGAGGACGATAAACAAACAAACAAAAAATGCAGCGTTCTTGAAAGGTTTTTGCCAGTGACACCTTTTGTAACTCCCTCTTTTAGCCACTTGATCCCCTTCCCGCATTGCAGGGTAGCAAACTGGACGTGGGTCTGATTAACATCCCTGTCTCTCCTTGCTTCACCCTCTCTCCTTTCACCATTCTTGCTTGCCTCCATTACTCCGTCCCGCGCACTCGTATACAGACGCACCGGAGGCATCGCGAGATGTGATGCCCCTCCTATTCGCTTTCTGGGCTCAGGGGCGAAGCCTCAATAACTGCAAATTTACGACCGGGCGCTGGGAGTTAGGGGCAGCCGTAAACGATGAGGCGCCACCGTTTCCGCCAGCGCCTCCGGCAGAAAAGAGCTGCAGCGCGGCATGAGGCGGCTCTCCGGAAGCGCTTGTTTATTAACCACCTATTTTCGTGGGGCTCCAACTGGAAGCGTGAATGGGAAGGCGCGACCGTCAGTCCGACCATTCAAAAATAACGTCAACGGTTACTCGCATTTCGTCGCTCTCCCGGCAACGCTCGCGCCTTCGGCTGCCATAAACCTTGGCTTGGACCGCGATGGGAGCCATTTTAAACTCTCCTGCTTAGCTAGGGGTAGGATTATTCAGCTTCCTAGCACTGCGATATTGTTCAGCTTAAAATCAAAGCGTGTACGGGGCCGTCCTACGACAAGTTTACCATCGATCCTCACATTCTCTAGTCTCCTGTGTACGGTCCCGCTCTCTTTAATTTACTCGGTGGACGACCAGCATGAGTGACAAGCCCTCCACAACGACTTCTGATGCCGTATTTTGCTACAATTCTTATCTTCGGAATGTGATAATTTTTTAGCATCCGTGCCACCGAGTGGCTGATCCCGGCGATGGCAGAAGCGCGGCTTCGTGCTAGCCACTGTCTGAGGACCAAAAAGAACGGAAAATGAGATGAATCGTAGCAAAATATAGCCCAGGGCCGGTATTTTGTAGCGATGCATTTTTTTATTATGTGGTATTTAGGAGATGTTGACGCCTTTAATTGGCGCCGGCTACTCCTTTTCACATAGAGGCATAAAAAAAATAATCTTACACGCATTAAAATTAAATGTCAACTCCAAACCACAACACAAAGTCCAGTCACATAAGTAAACTAATACCACACTAATACTGAAAGTCAACTCAGAAACACAGCAACACAAAGTTGAGTCACAAAGGTGCATTAAGTTAAACACAAAATCCAGTCACATAAGTACACTAATGCTACACTAAAACTGAAAGCCCACTCAGAAAAACGGCACACAAAGTTCAGTCACATAGGTTACTAAAGTAAACACAAAGTCCGGTCACGTAACTATACTAAAATCACGGCACATAAGATAGCATGGATTCGATTCAAAAGAAAGTACATGAACCTAGATGTCGAATTGACCATAGAGTGAGTTTATCACAGATAAACACTCTTTTCAATAGTTTCCGAGAATATTGCTCGCTTCTAGAAATCTTTGGAGGGCCATTAACGCTCGTCTTTGCAACGAATATGTTGGCCAAGGACCTAATATCTTCCTGAGGCTGAAAGGCCTGCGGTCTAACGTCTCTAAATCGCGTGCTAAACGTTGTCTGAGTGTGTCGTGTCGCGGACATTCTAACAGAAGATGCTGCACATCCTCATCCGCGTGGCCACAAGTACATTCCGGACTATCAGATCTTGAAATTTTTTGTAGAAAATGTTTTGTGTGCGCGGTACCGAGCAGCAGACGGTGAATGAGTGTTTCAATGGCTCTGGTTGTATTCAATGTGGACGGGATTTTGAATTGAAGCGCAGGGTCAATGTGAAATAAATCTGAAGATTCCGAATTCTGATCAAACAATGTCGCTTTGCAACCACGGACTGAGATCTGTCTTAGTATGTGCCGCAATTCTCCTTGCGTTAGAGGGAGACCGTATGTGGCGGTATTAATATGCGCTTGTCTAGCAGCCATGTCTGCTGCAACATCCCCAGGGATATTGCAGTGGCCAGGTATCCATTGGAACATTATTGTGCGAGTTTTTTCACCTGCCTTTGTGAGCTCCTTTAGTGTCTGATAAACTAACGCCATGTTTTGGGAATTGCTGATGCCACCACGAAGTGATGACAAAGCTGCTTGTGAGTCACAAAGGATGACCCATTGGTTCCCTTTTGCGTTGAATTTATGTATCGTAACAAAGACGATATTGCAAAAAGCTCTGCTGTAGTTGATGATGTCGTGTGAGACAGTTTAAACGTCTGTATTCGGTTTCATTCTGGAATGACAAAGGCAGCTGTAGAAGAATTTGTTTGACAAGAACCGTCTGTATACGCTTGAATATATCCAGGGTACCGAAAGTATATCTGGTACAGCGCTAGTTGTTGGGCTGCTAGCATAAACATGTCTCGTTTGCGAATAATTCCGTCAACCGCAAGTTCAATTTTTGGTGCGACAAGTCGCCATGGAGGGTAGGAAATATGAGATCCAAAATTCGTTGTGTGGTAGTAGATTTTTTTGTACCTGAATCACAGTACTGATGTTCGCCCTGTCTTTCTCAATAAGTGCAATTGCTAGTAGGGCAGTGCCTTTTGTGCTGCACTGAAACGCGAAAGTAGTGTCGACAGGTTTCAACCTCCGATAGGGAATGGAGGATGACGTGCCTCTGCAATTACTAAGGAATTTGAGGTTGCTCGGGGAACACCTAAGCATACTCATTATGCACCATACTCATTATGCATTATACGCATCATGCATTATGCCTTATTCTATAGACGGTTTCATGCTCGCGATAACAGCAGCGAGCGCGCCGCCCCCAAGAAACTTCCGGTCACGTGCCTTATCAGTCTGCTATGTTTTAACGCATGGTTGCTCCTTTGCCAGTTAAACTTCGCAGCTACGTCGGAGGGCAAAACCGGAAGCCGTGCAGGGCCTATGTTTGTAAACAATGAAAGGGTCTATACTAGTCTTATCTAAAACCCCTATATATTTATATATAGGGGCTTTAGTCTTATCATCCACCGCTCACGGCCGGCTGATCCCGTTGATAACGTGAGCGGAACATCGCTCAGGGCTGCGATCGCGCAAACAGCTCGCTTTCCGCACGTTCGGTTTGACTGCTACGTCACAAAGTGGGAAATCTGCAGTACCGCCCCGCTGTCTCTGACGGGCGCTGACACAATCACAATTCTGATCAACCCAGAGAGGGCAAGCGAAGGAACGGAAAAGCGAGCTGTTTGCGCGAGGGTGTGCACGCCGCTTCCTCGTTTCAAACACAGAAGAGGGCAGTGTTACGTGCCGCAGCCGCGTATTGTTATCAACGCAATATCGCAATACTGCTACTGTCCAGCTATACCAATCTACACACTCGGCGCAAGCCGCTTACCACGCCTTTCTGGAGCGCGTCACGGGCGTGTCTCCTCTTTCGGACATTATCTGTTTACCCATTGTTTCCTCGTGGTGCGGCGCAAAATGTAATAAATTGAAAATTATTTTAAAGTACATTCAGTGCGCGTCTTGCATATCTTGAAATGCTTATAAACTATCATAAAGTGCGTAATAAGAATACACCAGGAAACATTTTTCTGCAACTTACTTGCGCAGGGAATGCACTAGGCGGAACGATAAACAAATGAAAGAAGGCACCGACAGTTTGGCCACGTGACTACTTTTTTTCGGCCACCCATGACTGATGATAATTTCCCTTCTTTCCTTCCCTGCTCTCTCTCCCTCTCATATCTTTGTGTTCCCCTTTCGCATTCCCCCGGTGTAGGGTAGCCAACCGGACGTTTTTCTGGTTAACCTTCCTGCCTTTCTGTCTTTCTCTTTCCTCCTCCCTCCAAGAGTGATAGATAGACCAATGAAAACGGAGGCCTGCTGAGAGTTGAATCTGGCGCTGAGCCGTGCTCCCTCAAGGGCTGCAGAAGATATCGCCAACCTTTCCTTTCTCAAATGAACCACTTTGTAGAGTTGAATTTTATGCCTTGGTACTATTAGCTCATTCGTCTGAGGGCATCACCAGAGCGCGCGGAGATTCCGAACTTTGTCAGACTCGGGCCTTCCTGTATAAGCACCCCTGCTTGGTTTCTCATGGCTCAGCATGGAGGGGTCCCTTTCAGGAGACAAATGGTAGCCCGCTTCTCTTTCTGTCTGTATATGCGTGGTATTTATGTATGTTTACACGAGTAATAATAATAATAATAATAATAATAATAATAATAATAATAATAATAATAATAATAATAATAATAATAATAATGAAATGCGGGACACAATTAAATTTATTTCCTTCGAAAAGCGAACTAATGTTTTAGCGACTGAATGATCCGGAATTTTGGCTAAAGGAAGAGAAGCGCAGGACATCTTGTCCATACAAGAGCTTTGCTTTGCAGCCAACTTTGGGTATTTGCGGATGGCTAGTTGTAGGATGGCCAAGTTTTCTTTAACAAATTCATAAAGCAATGCTCGGTAAATGTGTCCATTGAATCAATTGAAGCCCAGAAGCGGACGCCAATTGATCAATTGATCACCATCATCATCAACAACAAGAGAACACCAATGACGTATTTTATGTCCACTGCAAGACGAGGACATCTTCTAGCGATCTCTAATAAGCGTGTCTCACGTTAGCCGAATCCATCCTACGCCCTGCTATTTTCCTAATCTCTTCGCACCAACTAATCCTCTGCTGTTCCCTTCCTTTTCTTGGTAACTATTTTCTTACTCCAATCGAGCGCCGGTCATCTTCTTTGCGCATTACACGACCTGCACAACTCATTGCTCGTGGCTTCTAATCTCAACTAGAATATTAGTTTTGCTCTCTTATAGATACCCGCCGTCATCTCTTAAACTTGCGCCTATCGTTTTTCGTTGTATCGCTCGTTCCGCGGTCGTTAGCTTTTTAAGGCGATGGCGTTAAGGGCCCCGTGTCGCAGAAAATCCGGCGTCGGTGTCGGCGTCGGCGTAAGCATCAGCGTCTGGCGGAAATAATCATGCCGAACCACATCATCCCGAACCACCCCTACCGAGCGGGCCATTCGCGTGGCGCAAGGTGTTGGTGAACAAAACTTGAATAAGTAAAATTCGTCAGAAAAATCGTAATGTAGACTTAACCACAACCTATACAGACGTGATAACATCGCATTGTAATTTGAATATTCGAGAAAAAAGCCTGCTAAGTAGCCAGGGATCTTTGAATGCGATCGCGTTCCACTCTTAAAAGCGAAGATTAAGCGTCCTCCAGTTCTGATGGCGCTTCGCCGTACTTTGGTTCTAGGCAAAATTGAGGGGAATTTTGAAAACCGAGCCTTTGTAAATTTTCGGTCAATGGGCTATGTTTTAGGTTAGAAATGCCAGTCCCAACCAACAACCTCGCAGAACGTGGATGAAGTGGCAAAGAAGCTATCGCGCAATAAAAATTGCGCGCTAACCTACCTCACGGAAATCATTTATTGTGTTTAGCCACTCTCGAATGAGAGAGTAACTGGCAAAATCTTTCTTTTGATTGTTATTTTTGTGCTCCTTCCGGCACATAATTTATCTCATAGAATGTTCTGTGTTACGAACTAAAGTGAATGAGCTGAAGAGTTTACAAAAGTTGTCGACCTCTGCGCCCGGCGCTCCATATGAGCATTTCCTCAAACCAAAGTTGTGATGGTGTCCAAGTCTCTCTGCCCCTGCGACTAACGTTGGAGCCGGTTATCTTCTGTCACGCGCCGGCGCGTGACTCGCCTAGCGGTTCGCTGAAAACGACTCGCGCACCATCATAACTGTTGCTTGAGAAAGCTCTCATTCGCAGTGTCGATTTTGATTAGATACCAAAGCTAAAGAATGCAGAAAACAGAAGAAAACTACTGAAAACACGATCAATTTCTTTTTATTCTTTTATCCATTTCACGTCACTGTAACGCTTGTCTCGTGTTCTTGCTTTTCGTCCCCGTCGTTTTTAGCGTTTAATAGATATATATAGTGTAGCGTAGAGCAGCAAACGCAATGATTTAGCGTTAGCGTTAGCAGTGCGCCGTCTCGCCAGTGACGTCACGGCCAGGACGCCGCTCGCTGGGCTGCCGGGCAAGCTAGTTCGCTTCGTGCATGCTCGAGGTTTCGATCGCGCCAGCCGTACTTACTGAAGGCTATTAACGCGACAACGTTAAGGGTCCCGTGTCGCAGAAAATCCGTTGTCGGCGTCGTAGCCGGCGTGGGCGTACCGTGAGCAAAATATATTCTATACGGCATTAAATTTGTTCTTATATCACTGTCGTCCAATTACAGAGAAGAACCAAAATGGGCGCAAATATCGCAAGTATTAACCAAGTCATGACCGACAGCTCATCGCTATGCTTGAAAAGCTGGAAATCAATGCAAGTTTACTCTGAAGGTTATACGTCTCTGAGAGAAGGAAGGATATGCACTGGCATGTGCGTGTTCTTTTGCATTGATTCCTGTAACGGTCGATCAGTCAAGTTCGACAACAACAGGTAAGAGAAACAACAGATAACAAATGCCACTGCGACGGAATGAAATCTTTTGTCAGCTTAGTGTGTGTAAAATGCTGGTTCGTTGTTGCCATTTATTTTACGATTTAATGGTGTTACCGGCATTGCCTAGTGATGCTAGCATTTCTATTCTTTTAAGTGTATTAAAATAAATAAATACAGAATTTGAAGAGTTATAGCCTCCTTTTGATACTAGGCGATGAACATAAATTTACTTTTGACTTATTATTCAGTGAGACATGCAGCATCGCTATATTGAGCGCTTCGCTTTCTTAGTGAGAATATATTAACGATTTCCATCACCAGTTTAAGTTGCGATATATATCTCCGGCCATTATTATCTATCTACGTGTACGCTGCGTACGCTGCGTACGCAGCTACATATAAGCAATAAATGAACCTGTTTTAGTGCTACTTAAAGTGATTTTAAGCATGTTTACAGGAGGTGCAGGCAACACCAGCAGGAGGTGCAAATATTATAATTATAACGCCAAGCATAACTGCCAACACAGCGTACCGACGTACGGACGTTTAATCAGGCTGATAAACTATGATAAGTTTTGTCGAAGTTGATTTTTCTTTAGCACCTGGGACCGAACTCGGATGTTGAACAAACTGTTGGCAGTTGGCCTTCGCCCAATTCCTAAGTAATGATCCCGTTGGGAGGCTTCAGTGATTAAACGTGTTCGAAAGTCAAACAAAGGACCGCTTCATGCACCTGATCTGCGATACTCGCTTGGGCCGTGACACATTCGGAGCCGGGGAGGAACCGTCGAAAACGCTGACGATAGGTTGCGAACCCAGCTATCTACAGCGACCAACGAAAGTCTGACGCCGCTCAGAGGCCATGTCCCGGGAGGCGGGTTAGCGCATTTCCAGTTCCGTGAGCCGTGCACAAACAAAACGGGCGCCGCCGCCGCGATCTGCTTGGCACATCGGCCGTCGTCGTTACGTCCTGTTTTATACGAGTCACCCTATCGTTGCGCAGACACACGTTATCGCGAGGCGTCAGCGAATCTTCGACCCGCATCGCGGGGCCTTTCGCTGGGTCGGGGGAGCCACAGCGCCCTCCGCTGCGCGAGCGGTTAGGGATAGCCAAGTTCTTCCCAATCTGCTCACTCGCGTCTCTTTTGTTTTCATTTTGCACCGGGAGTTCGTCGTCGCGCAGCGAAACGCTATCACGACGATGATCAACTGGGCTCTGTTTAGCCAACAGCTTGTACCCCGCCCGATTCAGGCTCGGCATCAGAGCGAGGCGCTGTCGCGTGCGCGCCTAGCTAAACACCTCCCGACGCCGCTCGGCGTAATCAGCGTGCGAGTTTTTTTCCGCTCGAGAAAACGACGGCAACTGTGCGGCGGTGCACGAGGCGCTTCTCGAGCGTCCAGCGAGACGGCCCTAAGCAAAATGAATGGAGAAGGCGCTGGTGCAACCCCCGGGGCAGTTCCTGGGGCGGCGTAAGTAGGCAATGAAGGCACGCTCGTAAACAAGCCGGGCCAGCAGCAGCGGCGTTCGTGGTTGCCCGGTAAATAGAGGCGCCCTCCGCCGCAAGCAGCCTTCCCTCTCCGCGTCTTGTTCGCACCCCACGTCTTCTGTTTTTGGGCGCGAGAGAAGGAGAGGGCCGCGGCAGAAAACATCGATAACTCTGGCGAGCTGTCAGGTGTGAATGCGTCGATGGACTCCCTGGTTTCCGCGCTACCACCGCGACAACGCTGGCCCGAACTGGGAGCCGTTTATTTTTAGTCGATGCGCGCGCGCTCCCGCGCGTGTGCGCGCACCTCCCTTTTACTCGATCGCGTGGGTCGCGGCTCTTTCGACGTTCTCCGCGAGCTTCCGTTTGCTCGGCAGCGCTCGATAATGGGATGGGTTTCGAGTAAAAGCCTGCTCATCCCCGGACACGTGTATTGCATGGTGGGAGCTTCCTCCTTTCCCTTACCACTTACATCCCTCGCTGCTGTCGCGCCGGCTATTTTTGCGCCCTTTTAGCACGGTTATATGAGTACGGTCTTTTTAATCGGTTGTTTCTTCATTGCTGTTAGCAGGGACGCTCGGTACATAATTGGAAATACAAGACACAGCCCTCAACGAAATGCGATGAGCGAGAAAGTGCATAAAGCGAGCGATACTCTTCAGCAAAATGAATGTCGTCAACCTGTGAAACTGAGCCGGGTCGTTTCTCCATAGCCAGTTTTCTTGTTTCGTTCTACTGCATTCTTTTCTTTACATATTAGCAGCTCCCCCTCACCTGCCTCTAACCTTTGATCTTTAGGGTAATCTTCGCGCCAGTTAGTTTATTGGAAATGACGCCGTGCGCAAACAGTTCTCGCTTTGTGCCATTGCTTTCTCTTTTTAGCAAGCAGCTGTATAGCTCCAGGTTTATGTAGTAGGACTGTTTAAGTCATATTATTAAAGGTATAGAATGACTCAAGAATTCTGCCTGCACTCTTTATTACCAGCGAGGCCAGAGACAAAAGCACGGGTCTAAAGCAATGGCTGATTTCCAGCGGGAAAGGTCAAAGGCCGCTATAGTTAGCTGTCTTTAACGTTCCATTGAATAGCTGGTAAGAATAAGTTATACTGTGATTTCCATTAACCGCAAAGATAACCCCGACGCTAATGCATCTGTTAAACAGCATGTGGCAGAGCGTGTCGTAAAGTATGCTTTAGAAAATAGAGAGGAGGCAATGCGTGCTAAAACTAAGATACCTGTGATGCAAAACTTGCCCTTGCTTTACCACCTCTTCACTTAGTAAGACTCGTTAATGCTCTTCGCGGCGCTCATATTTTGTCTGTCACGCGCCGGTCTCGTCATGCATATATAGGGCGCGTGGCTCTCTTTATACCTATGTGCTGTTATACAACGACCGTCTCAATGCCGCGTTCCCGAAACGCAGTTCTCCCTCACTATTCTGCTTTCCTCACGCAAGACAAGGAGGGTTCACTTAGCGGGCGGCCTCTTCTCGGCTAAGACAGCGCGGGCGAGGTGCGTGCGAATATGCAGCCTCTGGGCCCACACCTCATCACGGCACTCCCATTAGAAGCCCACAAAGCGCGCGCGCACCCCATCAGTCGCGTTGCTGGCGGCAGCAGCGGCAACAAACTTAACGCGTGTCGGCACTGGGAGATGGCTCGGTATGGCGCTCTGCCGCCGGCCCCGTGCGCAGGGCCGTAACGAGCGCCCGCGCGTGGGGCGTGGAATTCGAGAGTAACTAAGCGAGCTTTGAAGAGCGCCCGCCGCAGCAGAGGTTGTGTGTCCGTCCGCGGACCCTTCCGGCGCGCTCGCAATTCGGGTGAGTCATTTCTCTCAACCACTCCCTCGCCCCGTCTCGCCGAGCCCTAGCTTCTCGAGCGTCGCGCGAGCCCCGAGCTCGGGCAATGTCACGCCCATCGTCGCGGCCATTTGCTGACGTCTCGTGCGTTGGACCCCTGCCACCAGTCCGCGGCTCTTGGCTGCGGCTTGTTTTGTGGGAGCCGCGGAGGAGCTCGGCGCATGCAATTGCCAGCCTGAAACAAAGAAGCTTAAATAACAGCCGCGACAACACCCGCCGCTGGGGAGTGTCAGAGTTAATTAGAAAAGACAAAAAAGAACGGTAATGCGAGTCCTTTGGGTCTTTTTTTGGCGACGTCATTTTTATGGCGTGGGTTGAGAAACCTCTGCCGGGTTTATGCGGTACACCGGCACTTCTCTCTCGTTTTTAATGTTCCGCGTTTAGTTGCGTCTGGAGTCTGTGCGTACGCCAAGCAAACAGCTCGCTTCCACCTCGTCAGGGCCCCCGAAGGTTTAAACTAGGGCTTTGTCTCTTTCCTCTTGTTCATGCACACTCCGATGAGCTTTCTTTTCTTCCGTTTCCCAGCGGGCTGTCCCTGCGTCGCTTTGGCTGTGGGTATGGCATGACGTATATGTAGCTATATAGAGGTGCGAAATGAGGCCTAATGTGAGAGCAAATTGCCGCAATGAAAGCTTCATAGGCTGCGTAGTACGCAAGGTGTTCATATTGCATAAAGAAGTATGCAGTGGGGAGAAACGCCATGACGTCATGATTTCCCGTCGTTATTGTTCGGTGATCCTGTCTCTTCTTATGTAACACTGCAAGGTAGGACTAGCTCAGTGGTCCACATACTGTGTACCCTTTATATGCCGCTTTATATGCGCCCTTAGCGCATAGCTATAAGCCCCCTTAACGGCAATATACAGAATGTTTCAGCTAACTTGCACCTAACCTTAAAAAAAGTTGATGCGGGTTACACGAATGCAGCCGGTGCAGTAGTGTTCAGTGGCCTCTTGGCCATGCGCAGACTTTCTTTTAACAACGGAGCTGTTTAAGCCAACCGTAAAAAGTGCGCGTTTCACGAAAAGCCAGCCGTGCCGTAGCCATGGCAACCAGCGAGACCGCAGCTGCCTGCCACTGCGTTGCCTAGCAACCACCTTGCGGAGCGTCGCGCGCTATGCTCGGGAGAGAGAAAGAGAAAATGAAAGCGAGACAGAGAGAGAGAGAGAGAAACAAATTGTAGCAGCACCAACGAGGCAACGGGCAGAGGTGGTGCCGACATTTCCCCGCATTAGCGCCGAACGCTCGCGGTGTCCGTGACTGCAGCAGGCGCCTCTGGCGGCGGCTCGGCCGAGCTCAGACCAGCTGCGCACTACTGCGCATGCGCCGTGGCGTCATCCCGGCGTTTCGTCTGCTGCACGCCGCCGTACACTGTGAATAGGTTTCGCCCCACTTCCCCTACGTGTGCTCGGATTTCAAGTGCTTCGCGAGGCGTTCCCCGATGCCACGGACCACGAGGAAATGCTTACACACTTCGTATAACTTAGCATCACTTGGCATTACTTCGTATAAATTGGCATCACTTCGTATAGCCAGGACCAGCTAGGAACCTTCTTCAGCTCCGCTGTGTCGTTAGCCTTGCGCCACTAGTGCAAGCTACCCCGATTTTCTTGCGACGAAAATCATTGGCTATTTAAGCAAGATTAAGTATCAATGTAAACGCAAAACATTCAATGGAGAACATGCAGAACGCGTTGAGGAATATTCAACTGATTTGTTTCCATGAAAATAGCTGTCTTGGGTTTTATTTTCTCGATTTAAAAGAAAAGCAAGCAAGATAAAAAAAAAAGGAAAGAAAAAAGAAAGTACCACGTGCTTGCGATACTTTACTGCCGTCAATCATACTCCGAATACTTCAAATCATCGCTGAAGCATGCAACATGAAGTATGAACACACCGTGCGTGATAATGATGGATCGAAGAGAATGGCCTTTGCAATTACTTTTGTCAATATACATATATATCTAGCCTGTCGACAAATGGGGCGATTAAACATGTTTAATGTCAATACTGTCATTGCGAGCGAGCGCTTACTCACATGCTACCTTTTCTGATCTCGTGTGCTTTTTCTGGAGATCAATCAATCAATCAATCAATCAATCAATCAATCAGTTATTTTATTTCAGTATCAAAGACACTTGGTGGGTACAGACAAAAAGCCATCTATCAGGCTTGACAAGGTCTGCACCCCCGAGTAATTGTCAGACAAGGCTTGCACGATAAATACAGCACTTGAACAGAAATGAACCGAAGAGTGTACAGACGTCAGGTGTATTAATTTAAAGATCGTAAATCAGTCACTAATGCCATACATACTAGAAAAAAGAAATAGTAAGCCTATAACAGCTGCCTTTACATAAACAGATTTGATTGTAAGTTTCTGTATGCACTCTATAGCTTCAATTACGATTTCCCGTTTAAATCGACGCTTAAGAAGGAGGCGATTAGTCTGTTAATCATTCCATTAGGGTCATCGCAATTATGCCCCCCCCTCCCCCCTTACCCCACCTTGTGGCTAAATAGTACATTGAACAACACTAAGCCTGTTGCATTTAAGTACCGCGCACGGGCTTTCTTTTTTTTAGGCTTGGTACAAATTATCTTAAACGCCCCGCGCACGATCGTTTTCCACAGCGCTTCTAGTAGCGCTGATATTGATCAGACTGGGTCCCGTATAAGCAGTGCTATAACGCGTTACCGGAAAAGTGTCTCGCATCGATGAAAGCGATAAACTACATAGTGTTATTTTGAAACGCGAAAAACAGAGCTACATAAAAGACAGCGTGCCAGACACAACTGAAACTGATATTTTCGTATGTGTCCTAATACATTATACTGATGTATTTGCCATAAATAAAAGAATAACGAAGTATTTACTGGAAACGGTTTTTTAAATACGATGAATAGTGAAGACTTTTATTGCTCATAACAGCCTACAATGAGACTCCATCCGCATAGTAGGTTTCGCATTAAAAAAAAAAAAAAAAAGAGTGCTTGACAGGGACACCCTGTGCTATGCGCCATATATATATATATATATATATATATATATATATATATATATATATATATATATATATATATATATAAAACTGAGAACAGAACAACTTACTGCCGCTGCGAGCTGAATCAACAATTTTTGCGTGATGCATGCTATCCTCTACTATGTTTTCGAATACTTATGAACACGTATATACAACAAACACTTGAGCTGGCACAGCCAGCGACACACACGACAATGACCTCCGTGAATTTGGTACATCGTTATTATTAAACAGCAGGCGCCACGTAGAACACGATCCCATAGGCGCAGGCGCGCAATTAACTGGCCAATAAACATTCGTGGCCGATACCTCAAGGCTGCTAAATTCAAGATCCTCGCTATGCAATGAGCGAGAACAATCAGGGGAAGCGAATGGCGCGATTGTTTTTGTAACAATTGTGTGAAGCCAACGAACCAGGGTCATCAATACTTCTTTTTGGGCGAGTTGGTACATCTTGAGACTTTGGGTAACAGCGCAAACAGACGACCACAAAAAGGGGAGACACGGACACACAGGCGCTGAAAATGAAGCAACGTATACCAGGGTCATGGTATACGTTGCTTCATTTGACATTTCTCTCTCTCATTTGGCGTCGATTGCCTGTTTGACGACAACGGCCAAATAAATATATGTTAGCTTCAAACAGCGCTGCTAAGGTATCGGATAAATCTTTCAGTTGATATAGTAAACGCTGATCCTCTGTCTTTAAAATTATGGGGTTTTACGTGCCAAAACCACTTCTAACTATGAGGCACGCCGTAGTGGGGGACTCCGGAAATTTTGAGCACCTGGGGTTCTTTAACGTGCACCTAAATCTAAGTACACGGGTGTTTTCGCATTTCGCCCCCATCGAAATGCGGCCGCCGTGGCCGGGATTCGATCCCGCGACCTCGTGCTCAGCAGCCCAACACCATAGCCACTGAGCAACCACGGCGGGTTGATCCCCTGTCTTTCAGAAGCCGTTAGTTTCGCGTTTTAATATTAGTGAACCTATATACACCAACTCGCTCAGTTCGCGACCCGCCGTGGTTGCTCAGTGGCTATGGTGTTGGGCTGCTGAGCACAAGGTCGTGGGGATCGAATCCCGGCCACGGCGGCCGCATTAATTTCGATGAGGGTGAAATGCGAAAACACCCGTGTACTTAGATTTAGGTGCACGTTAAAGAACCCCAGGTGGTCCAAAATGTCCGGAGTCCCCCTCTACGGCGTGCCTCATAATCAGATCGTGATTTTGGCACGTAAAACCCCATAATCTAATCTATTGCTCAGTTCGCGATCTTGTTGAAGCGTTTGTAGCACGGGAGCTACGCGTACAAGATACGGAGAATAGTTTATCGCAACTAAACACGTTAGAGTAGCATGTACAGTGCAAAAATAAAAGAAAGAAACTGAATAATTCCAAACCTACTCCAATGCGTTTCCATTTCCAGGTTCGCCCGCATTTCTTATAACGGCCTAATTCAGACTCCAGAACGCACACCTGGGAATATATATCCTGTGCCTAAAAATTCGCTACAGAGCGACTACTGGTCGCACTTCCATGCGATTACGCGTAAAAGGCCTTCGTTGCTGTTTCCGTTTCAATTTTTGACCACTGTGCTTCTGTGCGCCATCATAACAATGCACCTCCCAAGATGCTTAAGGAGGGTGCGAAGAGATTAAACTTTTTACGACTGGCCGTGTTCCGCAAACCTTCTCAGGTAGTTGCACGTAAGGAGGCTGAATGAACCGAATTGGAAACAAGGCTCTGCACTGGATTTGGGGTGGCTCTGCTAAGCAGCCACTGATAGGGCTGCATGTGAGTTCTCGCAGAATACTATGGTAAAGGATGGGAAGTCGATTCTTCAGACCTTGACCGAGCGTTCTATTGAAGCGCTGATTTCTACATGCTACGGAAAAACAAGTGAGCATTAAAAAAAAAGAAAGAAAAAAAAGAAAGAAAAAAAAAGAAAGAAAAAAGAAACCGGGAAGGACGATACAAACGCCAGCTACCAATTGAAAGGTCGCACAGTGGCGGAAAAGAAGGCAGACACAGAAATTATGTGCACATGCTCAAGCGATGGCAACATCAACCCGTCCGTCATTGACACGCGAGAGCAGTCGCGAAACATAAGTATTTAGGCATGGACAATTTCTCTTTATACAAGATAACTGAAGGCTGACTTACGCACGTGCTACAGCTATTATAGATATGCCACGCCTCGACCATAAGGTAAGCTTCGTTCTTGTGTCTTACTGAACTATACTGTCTGCAAATTTTGAAGTACAACTTACAAAATGCGACAGTGCATCGAATAGTTAGACGGCGTTCCACCAGTCAAACTATCATTTATACTAGCTCTATCTCCGACTGATTCAATAGCCTGTCTGCCCTACATAACATCGACCGCATCTGCAAGAGGAACTCTCTTAACTATTTCTATACGGCATTCTACTGACTTGTTAATACGCTTTAACATGACAGATATTTTTCGCCTCTCAACTTCTCTTTCTTTCTCTGCACGGCGGCGCATATCTTTCCTAACATTGCCAGCCGTAAGCAAAACGTTGACCCCGTATATCGACCACCTACTTTCTTGAGTCTATGGGACAGAGTGAATTAATGTAGCGTATACCTATGACTCTCTCCTTATTTTCTATGCTTTTTGCAACCATGTGCAAACTGGAACACGTGATATAACTTCTTGTTCTTTTTGTGTCCGTGTTCTGTACGCCTGACTTTCCGTACCATGAATCCCTACGAACTTGCTCAACTTCCACTTGTTCTAAGCTGAATGCTTGCCTCTTTTGCTCGGAAAGAAGATGAATGCGTCCTTGAAGAAACTGCGCCGACAGTGAATAGACTGCTCTTAAGAGGCTTATTGATTTCTTTTTTATGGCCTGCGTAAATGTCGGTAAATGTTTTCTTTTAAACGCTAGAAGGAGCAGAAATAAACCTTATATACCAAAAAGAAAAGAACGCTAGCATCGGTGCGATATTTGTTCACCTGCGTATGCACAATCCGCTCCCATTCTGTATTAAAGCGCTTAACTTCCATTGCATGGCTCTTTCTTTGGTCATTGTCAATTTTATAAAATTCCTATGCTAAAGCGCGTAGAATAGGAGGGCAATAATTATCTCTCAATTTAAGAAACACCGGAAAGTTTAGGTGGATCCCTCGTGAGGGAGGACAGCATCGCACATTGTAAGCACTGCCAGAGATGGGTGGTAAAATTGAGAGGAGCAGCTGGAGGCTCGTTGTCGGGGCCTTCGCATCCTAAATTGGTTTACGGTCTAATGAGAAAACGGTTTCTCTCGGTACAGCGCAAACCGCGGTGCGGGAGCAATCTCGGGACTCCAAGTACAGCGCATATACGAAGCTGCTGTGACTTGCAAGTGCACCGCAAGCGTGACTTGCTTATATACAGTTTTGCTCGTTGATGCGGCAGAAGACAAAACGCTTCTTCGAGTGGGATACATCCACGGGCCACGGCTTACTTGTGCGCTATAAAAGTGAGTGTTTAGGAGGGGCTCTTAATGGTCGCTGCCTCCTTCACGGCTATTGCCGCTCGTGTTTCTGCAGTTTCGAGGGGCCAGGAATGTCTCCTGGCGTCGCCAGCCCAAGCAGTAATGTGGCCTGCTCAGCTCGCCTTTAGGGTGCCAGTGGTCCCCAACTCGAGTTCGGTAGGGCTGCCGGGCCGTTTCCGTGGCCAACGCGCGGTGATGAACGCATTCCCACAAAGTCATAAAGAGTTATGCGCCTCGTATAGACCTAGCCTAAGAGAGGCGAGAGCTAAGTATGAGGTAAAAGGGCACGACGCGGAATAGCGGGACAGCGGAAGGCTGTTTCCGCTAGATCCCTCTGGATAACTTTGATAATGCTTGCTGGCCCACGCTGTCTCACGCGCACTTGGTTGTGTTGTATGTAGGCTTCAGCGATAATCGACGTCTTTGCTCTCTTGGGGGAGATTCACGATGCGCGGTAGGACAATGTTACCTTCAACTCACTTGACAGCATGATCAGCACCAGCGGCAGTGTTGTAGTTCGGAGATGTGGTTGCAAGCATATAATTGGGTTGGTGGCTCCTCGTGTGGCACAATTCTGCTCACGTATTGCCAAAGACCGCACGACGCAAAGGACTAAACGTCAAGTTTCCTCCTCGTTAGAGTTACTTTCAAAGCATAGAAATCATAAAAGTTATCGCTATTATTAATTAATTAATTTATTTATTTATTACGTGTTGGAAATGTTCGAAAGAAGCACGTTATATCGCCGGCTTCTCCCCAACTACAAATTGTTAAATGAATGAAGAGTGATGATTGGTGAAGTGAAACATTTCGACTATTGAGCAGTTTGCTGCCAAAGTTTATTGTTATTTAAATAAACCAATGAACTAATTAATTGGAAAATAGATAATATATATCGCATTCTTTATAGTCTGACGTGTGGACTGTAGAAAACCGTCTTGTAGGGTCTACAGACACTTAACAGATACTCACTTAAAGAAAAAAATAAAGAGATAGAGAGAAAAAAGAAGAGTTTTCGCATGGTTTTGCGATTCCACACGAAAAACACGACACTTCATCAAAGCCATCATCATCATCATCATCATTATCTTATGTTTATGTTCACTGCAGGACGAATGCCTCTCCATGCGATCGCGAATTACTCCTGTCTTGCGCTGATTCCAACTTGCGCCTGCAGATGTCTTAACTTCATCACCCTACCTAGTTTTCTGCCGTCCTCGACTGCGCTTCCCTTCTCTTGGTATCCATTCTGTAACTCTAATTGTCCACCGGTTATCCATCCTACGCATTACATGGCTTGCCCAGCTCCATTTTTTTCTCTTAATGTCAGTTAGAATATCGGCTATCCCCGTTTGCTATCCGATTCACACCGCTCTCCTTCTGTCTTTTAAAGTTAGGCCTAACATTTTTCGTTCCATCGCTCTTTGCACGGTTCTTAACTTGTTCTCGAGCTTCTTTGTTAACCTCCAAGCTTCTCCCCCATATGTTAGCACCGGTTGAATGCAATGATTATACACATTTATTTTTAACGACAGTGGTAAGCTCCCCATCAGGATTTGGCAATGCCTTCCGTATGCACCCCAACCCAATTTTATTCCCAAATCAATTTTATTCCAAACCAAATCAAAGCCATATACGTTTGTAAACACGAAATCACACTTGAGTAACCTACAAAAGAGAAGACAAATTGAAAATCTGGGAATAAAAAACAGACATGCATACATGCACAAAATATAAAGAAGGCTAAAGCTGACTGTACACCATGTCAATAATTCTACAATATATCGTTATCTCTCAGGAATGCTGCTAAAGCCATTAGAGCAGTTCGTTGGACCCTGATGCGTAACTACAAGGTTCAAGAAGCTTTTGCATGCTAAAAGGCCGATCATAAAGTCGGTTGAGTGCTGTTCTTAAAACTCGTCTATGTGACACGTACCGAGGACAACTTATTAGGAGGTATTGCACATTTTCCCACAACTGTCCACATTAGCAATAAGTCGAAGGTACACGACGTGTACGGTAAAGTGGCTTGTATATGCCACTTGTAATCTTAAGTGATCGATCACAGAGTCTATGTCGGGGCTATCATCGATGTGCACTGCGAAAGTAAGCGTAGATCCACTTTGAAGTACCATGTTAGCGTGACACTTGACTCAAAGACTTGCAGAATTACTTAACCCTTGCCTATGCGATAAAAAAGAAGTGATTTCCACATACGTCGCGTTTATTGTTTTATGCTATACCAGCGGAGCCAGCATACTTTTTTGGCTGCCGCATATCTCTCTATACTATATATATATATATATATATATATATATATATATATATATATATGTGTGTGTGTGTGTGTGTCCAGTTTATCAAGAACGTTAAACCCATCACGTGCCTCTCCGTACTACAGCTTACGCTGTCACAGAGAAGGTGGGTGAAGGTCTCATCACAGCTGCGCGGGTCGCTGTCAGCCGCTCCAGTGAGGGGGGGGGGGGGGGGGGGGGGGGGGAGGCGGTGGTAAATGCGGAGCCGACTACAAAGGGCACAACATGAACTGCTCGCGTCGTGGCAATCCAAGCGGAAGGCGTGTAGTTGTAGGTCACGGGTCAACGAACGCGTGGAAAAGATGTGAAGTTATATTCTGTACACACATGGCGGCCGCAGTGCCGCCATTATCCGCCATATCGGCTGTCTGATTGGCTGTCGAAAGGTCAGGTTGTTATTTAACTTATCACTATGGAACGCAGGCTCTGCAAGAAAAGCATTTCTTCGCTTTCATAAAGATGACGAAACGAAGGTGTGGACCTTTGGAGCTGTGTACTTTTGCAAATGAATTGTTTTTCGAGTATTTAGCAGCTATTATTGCGATGTTTGCTCTTAGAAAAGAGAGTAAACGGTCGCGCGCAGGAGCAGCTGTAATAGAACTAAAGACCACAGTGCGCATGATCACAGCTGTCATGGCCTTGTATTGGGACTGTTGAACCAATGTGAGGCCAATAATTTATAAGAAACAAGAACTAGAAAATAATTTTTTTTTTCATTGCAAGGAGCCGTTGGATGACGCTGGGGAGCCGGCGACTCCATATAAGAACAGGAAAATCTCATATGACTTGGGTAGATCTAGCTCGAATCAGATAGTGGTTTTGGCACGTAAAACCCCAGAATTATTTAGAGCTCGAATACCTAGCAACATCCATAGAGTTCATGTGGTGTGATGTATGATCTGGGTGCGCCGGGCAAATTACGGAAACGCTACTATATACAGTCCTGAAACAATTTGGGTTAAGCGCACAGTATGGAAACCATCCGTGCGCTCCACGTTGCAGATGTATACACCGCACTCATATTGTTGTTGAGACGCTAAGAGCGTACATTCGACGTCTTTCATGGCTACCATCCCACCATTTAGCTGGTTTGCCAGTGCGACGACCACAGGCTACATTCTCTGGTATTGTGACGAGACACCATGAGTGATGGAGTCATGCAACATGGAGCGCACTCTCACAACACCACGTCGACAGCAGCAGAACCTTCGGCTCTTCAAGATGCACTCAATTACGTGCTCCAGCAGCCACCAAATCGTTGGGCCATTTTCTGCGATTCGAAAGCAGCCCTACAAACTCTAGATTTTGCCCTACGTCATGGGTTACACGAGCAGCTAGTGTACGAAATAAGACAAGCTCATCGCCACGCGCTCGAGAAAGGGCACGACATTGCATTTCGGAGGTTACCGATCCACTGCGGAATTGTCGGCAACGACAGCGCATATGAAGCTGCTAGCTCGGCTTATCAAAATCATCAGCGGGTGCCTATACCACTCTCAAGAACGGACGCTGCGCGGCAACTTCAATCACTTGCTCGCCGCACCACACTTCTACGATGGAATTCACCGGATTTCACCAACTCACGCTTGCACTCTCTCGACCCTAACTTGCGACTTCGCCTGCCACCTGGACTCTCTCGTCGCGAAACAAGTTTACTGTGTCGCGTGTGGTTGGGCGTCGCATTTACAAATTCATATTCATTCCTAATAGGAATGGCCAACAGTGCGGCGTGTAATTTGTGCGGGTGCGATGAAACTCCAGAGCACCTTCTGTGTCATTGCCCATCCTTTGACGCTCAACGACTAACAAGCTGAACTCAGCGTATTAGAGAATAAAGTGCTCTCGGAGGAAAAATCCTTGGACCATGGCCTATGCATTCTTGCATGCGAAAGACCACAAAAGCCCTTCTGCACTTATTGAAGGCGACTGGACTGTATGTACGCTTGTGACAGTAGACATTCCTCTGCGACTGACTCTGTGAATGACTGACTCTTTATTATTTTTCTTCTCGCTCCTTCTTATCTATTCTTCCCCATTCTTCCTCCCCAAACGTAGGGTAGCCAACCGGGCATGCCCTTGGTGAACCTCCCTACCTTTCCTTTCTCGTTTCTCTCTCTCTCTCTCTCTCTAGACATAGAAGGTTGCACTACAAGCCGTTGACGCAGGCGGAATGCCACAAACTGGCATTACTGGGGTTCGCTGAAAACTCAGCCGATAAATTAACATTTAACTGGATGAAACTTATGAACTTCATACTTGGGAAATGAGAAGTTGTGATCCACCCGAGAGTAGCACAAGCTACAAAGGACACTCACTCGGGTTTCTGCGAAAGGAAGCTTCGCAACTGGAAAAAAAAAAGAAAAAAAAATTTCTTTGTACGGGGGTTCAAACCGGGACCAACATAGTAGATCGCAGAACGAGGCCGAATTAAGCGACAACTCGAAGCTCAGGGACACTGAATATTGCGAATCAGTTATAACGAAACAGTTTTGCTTCTGTCGGGTGGATGGCAATTTTCCCTTTCATTAAACTTTTTCTACCTCGCGAAATTCCGCTGAACTGATTTGACGTTTGTCAAACCGACCGCTTCTATCGCGTGTTTTCTTTTTTTTATTAATTACTCTACGCGACGCAATAGTCCTGAGCGCCTGGTACGTCGACGTGGGCGCCCAGGCCCTATAATTCTAGGAGCAAAGGTCACTGGTTATTGACGACACGAGGGATCGAGAGACAGCAGTATCGTTAAGGGCATCTCTCGAAGGCTTGGCGTTTACTTTTGTAATTTAGCAAAGCCGACAACCATAGTAAACGCCTGACGAAATTCCACGGCAGCATAATGGATACAGGGTAGAATACACTGCGCAATAATCTTTTATCGAATCCTACAGCTAGATCGCCCTCGCAAATCCTTGGGCGTTGTAGAAAGACATAAACGTAGAAATAATTGCTGCCTAGCACCGTGTACAAATATAATGGGCCCTCGACCTTTGTTTTCGAAGTTACATTTTACGGCAGCTGACAAAGTTATTTTTTCTTAGTGTAACTTTTGGCAACATCAAAAAGCGATAAGCGAAAATTGTTTAATTATTAAAAAGTACAGCGGTGAACTTTGGTGCACCAGTGCGGCGGTTTAAAAAAACGGAGAGGGAAAGCGTCTATTACTTTTGCTCGCGGGGTATACACCACATTCCTCACACGCACGCAACCAGATAGTTGGTGCGTACACTGGCAGGCCAGCGCATAGATATTTTTAATGCTTCCTTGTTACAAGGGCGCTCCAGACGGAGTGATTTATCCGCAAATACAATATCGTATGGGCGTTCGGTTCTCGCGGAGAAAATAACACCCAGCAAAGGAGCGTGACATAGCCAAAATACGTTGGATCGGTCGACTGCTGTTCCCAGACGGGTGGACGCATAGGCGCCATTAAGGACGGGTGGATGTTCTGTAGAATTGGCGCAGTTGCGACTATGGTAGAAGCGCGAAAATTGAAGACGCGTGACTCGTCGTTTCGTGCCGTTTTTCTCCCGTATGCAATCGCACCGACTCATTCTAATATTTGTGCTTTTGCAGCGTACGTATATTAAGTACTCCGTGATTATTCCTGTGGCATTCTTTTGTAACTAGGTTTTGAAAGGAAAAAAGTAATTGTCGTCCATCCGAGTTTTCCAATTTTATGAACTTTCCTCTACTTTGCGGGCTTCCTCAGAACGTATTTGCCCTAAATGTACTTTACTTTGAAATTAAATGGACTCTCTGCGCAACATTTAATTTTATATACGTAATATATATATATATATATATATATATATATATATATATATATATATATATATATTCTAAAGACCCGAAGGCATTACATAAGATGAGATTAGATACATGTCTGTCCTTGCTCACAAGAAAACACAATAAAAACGAGTAGAAGAAGTAAAGAAAGCAGTCGGTTATTAACAACAATAGTAGAAAGCACTAGAGTGGATAAAGCTAATAAAAAGGTAATATATACAAATGTTGGGTATCTCTTAAAACGCGGGTGGCCGTTCAACACAACAATAGTGACTAGAATGTATACGTATATACAATGAGTCGTCTGCGATAGAGATAACACAAGTACGTTATCTAAAATAATATTTTAGTTTGTCACACAATGACTAGGTTCTTGCGTGTGACAAGGTTATCTTAAGACTATATAGTGTGTGAGAAGAAGGAATTGGACATTGCTTATGTTTGACCGGAAATGTCCATTACGCCATGACTGAGTTCTCAAACGCGGTTGTAACAAGGCATGCCTTGATAGTGAGTGGTAATAGTAGGTGTGAAGGGGCATACACGAGATACGAGGCCACGCTATGCAAGTGACGGAAGGTCGAGCCTGTTTTAGGTGCGAAGCACCTTATGCCCCCGGGCTGTCGGCGTCTCCTGTCGTAATCGTCGTCGTAGTCGTAGTCACGGTAAGCAAGCGGCTCGTGCTCGCGCTCGGCACGCGCTCGTGCCATCGCTCCCGCGTTCGTCGTCGTCGTCGTCGTCTTCCACAGCTGGCTGCGTTGAAGCAAGCGGTTCGTGCTTGCGCTCGGCACGCGCTCGTGCCACTGCTCCCGCGTTCGTCGTCGTCGTCTTCCAACGCAAGCGGTTCGTGCTCGCGCTCGGCCCGCGCTCGTGCCACGGCTCCCGCGTTCGTCGTCGTCGTCGTCTTCCACAGCTGACTGCGTTGCCGCTCATCATTCCAGCGTAGAATTTCACTCCTCTTCTGTCGTCGTAATGGGAGGCCGCGTTTACAGGGTTATGAGCCATTGCTTAAGGCAGTATGACCCCATTAGCGGTGCACCACTGCATACTTCGCACCTCTCCAGGTTTCACGTTAGTGTAGCTGCATTTCGCTCAATGGGTCATTTGACACTTACGCATAATTGTGAGGGGCGCGTTTTTTTAGTAGCGCAACGCTAGGTTGAGAGTCTTGAGTAGTCTGATGCCATATTGGGCGGCGCGGTTCTGGATCGCTCCGAGGTGGTAGGAGAGGTATACACTTGTTAAGATGGGTGCTAGATCGATGACGTGTACTCGAGTTTAGGTAGGACGTACGTGAGTTAAGGAAGTTTTGTCATTTCTAAATATGTTTTCGTTAGGTTACGGTGCAGGTACTCCAGCCTTCGCGAAGCTTGCGAGCAGATGGTTTCTATGTGCGTTTTACTCACGATAAGGAAGAAGTCATGTGAACTCCAAGATCGATATTTGTAAGATGGCGTGTGCTCAACGGGAACTTAGTTGAGGTAGGGTGCGTTACGGTGTGTAAACTGGAAAACGTCGTGCTTTTAAATTTATTAAGGTTTAACGGCATGAACGAGGTATTGCGCATAGTTGTAATTGTCATCTTGGTTGGAAACGGGACGGTAAATGACGCAATCGTCTGCGAATATAAAAGATGAATTCCTTAGACACTCAGCAAGATGTGAATAATTTTTTTTCAGCGACTTACCCTTCTTATTTTTCACATCTGTTCGCATCGTTTTTCTCCTTCAGTGTACGTATAAAACACCGCGTGCACATGCGCAGTGGCTGTGTTGATGCGGAGCCGAAGGGGACCGCGAGTCGGCGCACATGTCTCCCGCGTCGGGCGCGCAGGGCCCCGTTACACGTGTTTCGATCGGCATCCCCATTTGTCGTCGCGGTGAGCACCCGAGTAACGGGCATTGATAAAGGATCGCCTAAGTTTAGCCGTGCCCAAAATGCTCATTAGGCGATGAACTGCGCCAGCAACCCCGCCGGCGTTGAGGCCCAAAATAGACGATCCACCCGAGAGGCCCGAAGCTCGCCCCGTTCAAGATCGGTTTTCTCTCGTGGAGTCACCCGGGAACACAGTACCTTTAGGAGAAAGGAGAGGGCGTGCGATCCACTCTCACGGGACGCCGGCGATAGAGGCTTTGTTATAGAGCCAAACGTTGATGGCATGCACGCTGAATGCGAACAGACGTGGGTCTTCTTTCTACGTCCGTCTATCAATAAACAGACGTAGCGATTTATAATCGGACGGAGGTGGCTTGTCGAAGCAACCAGAAGTGGAGTGGAGACAGTGACGTAGTGCACTTGGAGCGATGGTGCAAGGCCTATATAGATTGCAAAGATTAGCAGAGATAACAACCGCGAATGGTCACGATTCAAGTGCTTTTTTTTGTGCAGTTAAGAATGAGCATGAAAACTAAATGCTAGAGCCCGCGTTAGCCTATCGATCATATATAACGTTCTTCATGATCAGCGTTGTTCTTCCTGGTTAAGAGACATTGGAAGCTAATCGCTAGTGTCACAATGATCGGTCACTGAGGAAGGTACTTAAATGTATCAAGCCATCACAAGGTATCTGGGGCCAGATTCACAAAGCTTTTCTTTAGTAAGAGCTCTTCGCCATTGGCCGGCGGCTTTTAATAATAATATGTCTTGCGTCCAGATTGGCTGAAATTCTTTCTTACGAATAATTCTAGCGTAAGAAGTTTTTGTGAATTCGGGCCCCGAAGTCTACGGTTGCAATTGCACTCTTTTACTCGGTGACGTAGACGCGTTTTTAAGCGAATATACGGCCTCGAAGTTGAAGTGTTATTTTTAACGACAGTATATAGTACAGTACCCTCCGTATGTACGTTGTTTAGTATCGCCAGAAATGACATGCCATAGCTGTTTTACTCTTTCCATAAGATACTAAAGTTCACGACTTGGGCTACCATGTAGCAATACTGGCAACTGTGTTGCTTTTGTAGTGCAGCATATCAACATTAATTTTATGTAAGTACGTTTCTCTCTCACGCCACAAACATAAAAGGGAAAATGAGCTTGTCGTCAGGGATAATAAAAAAAGGTGAATAAATTACCTCAGGTAATGACACAGTAGCTAATGGCACAGTAAGAGATCAGTAGCGTCGCATGAGACACCATTCTATTATTTTCGTGGTGTATCAAATGCAAAGGTTGCGAGTCTTTTCTGTCGTTTTAATCCCCACATAGAAGGCTCACGCTTCATCATGGTGGTCCTTTGACGAAGACGCTCTTTACTACCGGTTGTTAGTCGACTCTTAGTGTAACTATTTCGTTTCTTTCTCTCTCGATCGCGTTTGTCGCTCTAACTCTCTATCTCTCTCTTTCTATATATATATATATATATATATATATATATATATATAAAATTGAACTACGTCTATAATTTTGCTGAAACGTGTTGCTTGCTGCGTTTTACCTTGAGCGAAACAAACACACAAAAGTAAGATAAAGTGAATGTTTACAGTCGCGTCCTTTAGACGCGTGGACTGAAAAAAAAAAACAAAAAAAAAAAAACAGAACTACAAGTACACCAATTCCGGTGTTAGCTGTGAAGTCACAAACTTTAAGCTTTATAGTGATACGGCGAAGGGGGCAGAAAGCACTCGACAGCGAAGAATGACTTCATGCTCACACCTTATGCTCAGCAATGATGAAATCCGGTTCACGAATTGCAGTGACTGCGCAACTAAAGGTGTGAATATAGACACACGAAACGCACTCGATTAGCATATTGCCTTTCCTTGTTGCAACGGCGGCGGGCCATGCAGCGCGTTTGCCCACCCATTCGTTGAAGTAATTGTACCGTTGGTGATGCCGATATCGTTCCATGCATGGTGACTGTCCGCCTTCATTTCTCCCACAAACATACGCCTCAAAGGAGTTGAGAAAAACTTGACAATGCCGCCTCTGTAATGCGCTCTGGTGATATCTACGACCTCGTTGAAGCCTTCATTTTACCTGGCCATGTCCGCTAAAACTGAACTCGACTATGGCTATTCTAAACTCCGGCTTCCTTCTTCTCGTCGTTTTAATCAAATAATAATAATAATAATAATAATAATAATAATAATAATAATAATAATAATAATAATAATAATAATAATAATAATAATAATAATAATAATCAAATGTTTATTATATTGCCCAGGAACATCTACGGAGCCTTTGCACTGGTGCAATTTAAAAGTAATACGTCAGACGAACTTTACAGAGAAGACAAATGTGGTAGACAAAACAATGTGAGCTAAAGAAACAAATATGGAAACAGAAAGCGAGAAGGCGAGCGTAAAAGGGAGTTAATAATGCAACATTATTATCTACACTTACACAACACATAGGAAATAAACTCTGAACTATCTCAATACAGGCAAAATTCTTATTAAATGTTTTTTGGAGTCCAGCAATTCGGACAGTCTTTAATTCAGCAAGGCCGGGCAGAAAATGCGGAATGCTGCCTGGTATACTGTTGCGGTACGGAAAATTGGACAAGCTTTGTACAATGCATAATGCCATGGACCACGTTACAGAGGAACAAAAGGTCCGACTTAATACGTATTGAGTTTAGAGGCGTGAATTAAGGTATCCTTGAGAGGGCTGGACTGTGGTTGCCAGAACGGAAAAAGTGGTGCTTGAAAATAGATATAAATTTATTTTGCACGCTTTCAATGAGGTCAAAATTAGATTTGTACGTTCCGCCCCACACCACAGAGGCATACTTTATTAGCGGACGGTACACAGTAGAATATAATCAACAGGGGGAGTGGAAGTGATTCGATATCCGACAAACAATACCAAGAGCGCGAAGGACACGTTGCTTCGCTTATTTAGCGTGTGAAGAGAAGCTTAGCGTTTTGTTGGCGTACACACCTAGATCTTTCATTTAATCCACCTTGGGCAGTGGAGCATCACGAAGGGTGTATGGGAATTGCATATGGCATGTTTTCCGTGCATAACTTCATACCATAGTTTTGGAAACATCTAAAAGTAGGTTATTGTTTCTACACCAGTTTGAGAGTGAGAAAATGCCTTTCTGGAGTTAAATAACTGTAAATAATAATAATAATAATAATAATAATAATAATAATAATAATAATAATAATATGTGTTCGTTATGCAGCAATCTTCTTCTTTCTGGGGTTTTACGTGCCAAAACCAGTTCTGATTATGAGGCACGCCGTAGTGGAGGGCTCCGGATTAATTTTGACCACCTGGGGTTCTTTAACGTGCACTACAACGCAAGCACACGGGCGTTTTTGCATTTCGCCTCCACCGAAATGCGGCCCGCCGGGGCCGGGATTTGATCCCGCCACCTCGTGCTCAGCAGCGCAACGCCTTAGCTGACTGAGCCACCCCGGCGGGTGCAGCAATCTAAAGAAAGCTTGCCAGTAAGACACGATTACATTGAGGCGGAGCATCACAATGAAAAAGATCTAGGAAGATTGAACGAACAGGTGCCGAAGTTTCTGGTGGTACAGACGGGAACCTGATCGCAGATAAAGACAAAAGTGCGAAGTGAAAAACAGGGTGCAGATTCAATGGTCGCAGAAGAAATAAAAGAGGAAGAGAAAGCAACTTGCTAACTTCAATTCACCTGCGAAACGTTATTCAACGATTAATCATCTTATCAGGAAACAATGACACGTCTAGACAAGATGTTTCATACAGTATACATATGAGCAGGATGTTCAAGGTTAGAATAAAAATTCACGCTCTAGGAGGGACTAAAAGAATAGAAAAATAGTCAAAGGTCAACTGTTGAGAAACTATATGATTAGGGGAAGAGTAAATTTCCCTCAAAGGCTAAAAGCACATGCAAGCCGCGAGTACTTGGGCAAATATATATATATTTTTTTTTTACAGTTGGAAAATTCGTATTTCGCGCATGAAATGTACTAGAGGCGGAATTCACTGTGCATGTTCAGGTGCTACAAAACTGCCTGTATGTTCATTCATCCATGCAACCAACCTAAACATATTTCTGTCCATTGTGTGTCCGGCACGTGCCATCATGTAGTTGCGCACTTCAACTAACAGTAGAGTATACTTCGCCCAGGCTAACGCCTCCAGTTTTCATTGACGTTAGTCGGCCTCTCACTGCAGATTTGGACACATTCTTTCATGTTGACAACCTCGATAAAATGCTTGGTTTATAAAACAAGGAGCGTATGTGCGTTTTCGAAAAATGAGTACTGCGAACGATTGCGCTACATCGAGCTGAAATAATTGTTAGTTGCCCAAGCAACCATGGAATTTCCGTACGCTTCGGTATGGTCTTAATATCACAGTGTATACGTTCGTGTTACAGTGCGGCCCAAAATTATCACCATTTATGTACAATAGGATAGGGAGTTATGGCGCCTTCTGCAATAAAGGTTTTTTTTTAGATTGTTCCAATGTTATCTAAGCATAAAGGTCGATGTAAGTCAGGAAATACAAATATATAAGTACATAATGTCTCACAAACAAAGCTTTGGCAACCGCGTATGTTGCAATGCCAACTCTGTGACTATATTGTGAAATCAACTTCGCTTTCTTGCTCCCAAAGAGCGTATCTTTTTTAAGTGCTGGTGAATCTGTCCGCGACACATTCTCTTTTTCGCTGATTGTTGTGAGCGCTAGCCCTACTTTTGTGTTGTACTCAGCTAGCAAATTGTTATAGTACTCAACTGTACTTCTGTTGTACTCAGCTTGCCTCTCAACATTGCGGCTGCTTTGCGTCGCGTTTGTCTGAATTCAACTGTGCTGTTTTACAGCAGTATCCTCCCATGCTATGGTGCGCTGGCGCTTTGTAAAGTGATCAGTGCGCATGAGGAATGGTAATCAATTGTAAAAAAAAAAAAACTTAATACGTAGCTACCTTATATACTTTTATTTTCTCTAGTTTGTGGAAGTAACTTGGCCTACTTGAGCTCCACGATTGGAGACCATAGGACGCGAATAAAATTTTATTTCTACCAGAAGATACTTGCTTGCTCTGATGCACTCGTCACTTTCCGTGCAGCAAGGACATACAAACTTATAAAATGCAGCTCTTTATCAAAGCAAAGTGAGGGCAGACAATAATAAGATTAATGCCTTTATTTATGGTTTAGGATGTTATGAAGATGGCATGAATGGCTTCATGTTTATGTATGCATGGCAGTTTAAATTTCATTTCAACTCTCTCACGAGAACCGCCATTTCTGAATGCATATGCGTACATCTCTGCTGGTGACGTGAATGAGTTTCGCATGCTGGCCCTGTTAGGAAGACAGCAAGACCCTAAGAACGTGAAAAGCAAAAAGATATGAGCAATTTTGTTTTCTTGACAACTCATTCTACCGCTGTCCCTGCTACGCTTACCGAGGTACCTTGTGTAACAGGGAGAAACAAATATATAGGGCAGCAAAAATGATGCCTCTGGAAAGGTACCCTACAGTACCCTAGATATTCTGATCGCCACCGAACGGTAGCAGTTTCGCTGTAACCACATCAGAAAAGTGAAATTCCCCGGTTGCTTTTCGTGTGAGACATAACGGGAGTTGAGCGCTGCAGAAGAAACGATTCGGGGTTTAAAAAAACAAAAACAAACAAAAAAAAAAAACAACGCCATTCACCGCATCTAAAGCGTGCTTCGCCCTGCCTTTGGTGCGTGCTATCGCCTAATGCTTGACACATGAAAGATTTGGGCATGCGCTGACACTGCTGCGATCGTGTTCCGGCATACGGGTCAACGTTTCGCCGTTCTTTCCCGCAGGCGTGCAGCGGCCAGTGCCCGTGCCAAAGGGCGCCAAGCGGAAGAAGGAACCGGGTGGCCGGGAGTCCGAGCAGCCGTCGGCGGCGGCGTCCCCGACGCCCGCCGTGACCAACCCGGGCGGCAGCCCCGGCATCCCGTCCGGCGCCAGCCCCGGAGCCCAGCAGCCGAACTCGGCGAACCGGGCCCGGCTCTCGGAGAGCCCCGTCAACGGCGGCGAAAGTGGCGACAAAGCTGCCCGCAAGAAGAAGGCGCGCACCACGTTCACGGGACGACAGATCTTCGAACTCGAGAGGCAATTCGAGATAAAGAAGTACCTGTCGTCCAGCGAGCGCGCGGAGATGGCTAAACTACTAAACGTCACCGAGACGCAGGTGAGTGCTGCTGCAGGCTAATGAGCGCCAACGCGGAAGTGCGTGACCGGCACTGCCTGCCGCCTCCAGAGAGTAGTGCACTGCAGCAGAGGCGTCGCTAGCGCGGAAGCGTGCCAGAAACCAGTTAAACTGCAATGCATGCACTGAGCTCTGCTGCATTTAGCACCGCGCGATGAATGTGCGTGCACAGACTATCCAGGCTAGTTAGCGAACGTCGCCTAATGGAAGTTCCCGCTGGTCACGAGATACCCCTCGTGCGACTCTCTTGATGGCGCGCGCAGATTTCTGGCGTCGAGCCATAGCACTTTTCTACGTTATCACACTTGGGGGTCTGGGGTGGCGCATTGAATAGGAGGATGAGACCACGTTGATAGGCCGGCACAAAGCATGGCCGCGTTGGCGCGGCATCGTTGAAGACGGCTGGCTAAAACGGCGTTCAGCGTGGTCATGACACGCGGTGTGCGTGTTGTAGCAAGAACTATATATAGCACGCCAAAAGACTGCCGAAATACCAGGTGCATTCTTCTGCAACAGTTGAGAACAAAACCTTCTTGGTGCATGGTCATCGCCGACTTTGAGCAGTGAGGCACTCCATTTTCTTTCTTCTTAAGAGTACTGCCATAATATTTTCTACTCGTCATCTGTTTAGCATTAAATGAAGGTCCTAGACCTCTATATAGGCAGCCAGCGCTAAATCTTCGCATGCCAACAGTAGCGCCGTAACATGCAGCCTAGCGGGCGTTTTTACAGTTTTTGGTAGGAGATGATTCGGTTTCGTGTAAGCAAATTCACTGCTCATCTTGAGGCATCTGTGTATAGCGTCTGACCTGAATGGACACCGGAGTGCTAAAACGTTACAGCGCATGCGCTCCTCGGTACGTACATCGGCACGCACAGACCTTGGCCGGCCGCGCCGGCGTTGTCAAGCGTTGATACTGCCGCGTGTCTGTGATCGTTCAAGACATCGTACCATTTTCGTGGCGTCCCCATCGAATGGCGTAAGCATGCCGTCATGTCCAGGAATTTTGGACATTGGCCCTTCGAAAATGTGTTGAGCTTCACCGCAATACACCAACGTAACTCAATGGGCGACATTTTCAAATATATTATATGTAAGGATATTCGCCGGTTTTCAAAAATTTTCAATTAGCAACGTCCAGCATGTATTCATTCTAACACCATATAAGCATTTACGGCACCTATCCTAACATCGGTTTCGCTTTAGCGCAGTGTTTTGTCAGGACCAAGACGGTGCTAAAACGCAGCATTAAGTTCCGACTAAGTCTCATAAATGCGTATGTTGTTATAAGAAAGTACCCTTTCGACGTTGCTAACAAAAACTTATTGAAACTAAGTCGATCTTCTGAAATATAATTTTTGAAAGTGCTGCCCATTCAGTTACGCTGATGTGTGAAACTATTCTAATCTGTTTCTATTCCATTTCCTGCGTTAGTCTTCCTCGACTGGTCAAACATTTTTGAGGCCACGCCTATATTTTGCCTGCATGTCAATAGATATCACAAAAACCGCGTAAACTTCCTATCTAAAGACGACGTGTACACATTGATTATGCATGATTAGGCCGAACAAAAGAAGAACATTTCTTTTCGGTTCTACGCCTTTGCCACTATTAGCCTTCCGCGATTGGTGAAAATGTTTTCGGGCCATGCTTCGTCACAAAATAACGGAAAATGACGATGTCAGAGTGATGTGTACGCGCTAAAAATCATTAATATGCCGAACAAAACTGAACTTTATTTTTTAATAGCCGGAGACTGGTTCCGAAAGGTATAGAAGACGACTGTCCAGTGATCGATCCGGCGCTGGCTGCTCGCAGCTGCCGGCGAGAATTGATTTCTTTGCGTATGCTAAATAAATTGCGTGGCAGTATAACGTTGCCGAGCCCTTTCGGCACATATCCGACCGAGGACCCGTTTTCGCGGCATTTTTAACGCCTCGTTGCACGCCGCCGCAATCGTCGATGGGGAAGCGGACCAATCGTAGACACTGGCGCCACCCTCTTTATCAGGTTATCTATTTTCACTGTGCTAGCTCGGCCCCACCGACACCCTCTCATCTTCTATGCGCTTCTCGCCTCACCCCAATCAATTAAATAAAGAAAACCTGTCGCTGCAGGCAATGCTATTCGCCTTGAAACCAAACACAATTAACTCCTATAAACGCGGATAGCGTTTGATCAGGCTTTTGAAACAACATTGCGGGTCACCGCCCGTGCTTACGTCGGCGGCGGTTACGTAAGTTTGATGTCAAGAGTATGGAATGAAGTCACAATTGAATAACCACGGTGTAAAAAGGAAGGTGATCCGACGGCGGCGCGAGGCGCGGCGCGGCCACTTAGTGTGACTGTGACTCTACGCACGCCGCTGCCGCAAGGGGCAGCACCTGTTCTGGGGGCCACCTTTTAGCTCGCTTTGCTGGCGCTTTAATGGGCACGCGCTGCGGAAGTGCTTTATTTCGATGAATATATGTCGTTCGCCTGCTTAAAACGACTCTACTTGGTTGGAGGAACGTCCCTTTATATTTCTGCCGACATTCCGATTGACTCCGACGCGGCGAGCAGCGGTAAGCGCAGCGCGCCGTCTGCTCGAGCAGACGACGCGTCTCTCTCGTGTTCGAAATGACGGTATTTTGACTGTAACTGGCGTGAAACATTCTACCTGCTCAGGATTTGGCGTCTAAATAACTAAAAATTGCATATCTTTGGGTATGGGTGTTTAAATGCTGACGGAGGTCGTAAATTATCCACTGTTGTGCCGCTTCTCCAAGGCCTCCTGAACACGTGCTGCCCCTAGCGGCGGCGCTCACTTCCGGTCACACGAAGTGGCCGCTCTCTCGCCCCAGCGCGGGTGCGCCGTCGGAACATCTTACACCGTGTGAATAACATTATGTTATAGGGCCCATAAAATGCATATGTTTGCTATTCGCATTTCCCCTCAACATGTCTGTTCCTCTCAGCTGAAGCAACGCAGATGGCAGCCTTGCCTACCGCTCCTTTCTTTTTGTTCTTTCTGCGACCTTCGAGGTCGGCGTATGACAAAAGAAAGTATGTGAGTTGGGGGAGGGGGGGAGGGGGGGCGATGGTGACAAAATGGGTGGTATGTAACTACCGCTTACCCGTTTACTAGACCTGAAAGGTGCGCATGCGTGTGCGAATTTTCGTTCGCCTAGTGGCTGGCGTCAATATGGGCCGTCGCGCTAGTTGTAACTTCATCGCTGACGTTGTACAAGGCGGAAAAACAGAGAGGGCCTCGGAAGCCGCAGGAGAGAGCAAGCAATCTATTATGCGAGTTTTTATGGTCCCTCCTGCATACAGGCAAACAATGTTTGGCGCGCATGTTCACGGCAGCATGGATATCGGAATCGTTTTCTCACCGTGTTCAAAAAGTGTT
This sequence comes from Dermacentor silvarum, assembly GCF_013339745.2. Lineage (NCBI taxonomy): Eukaryota > Metazoa > Arthropoda > Arachnida > Ixodida > Ixodidae > Dermacentor > Dermacentor silvarum. Next base: position 59,746,182 of record NC_051154.1, on the reverse strand, counting down.
TCTGTGCCCTTTTTAATCAATACCTTCATGTTTATTATTTTTGTTATTTAATGACTTAAGCTGATAGTAAAAATACACAGAGTTGCCAAACAGGACAGTCAGCAATACTGAGCTAGTTATATTTGCGTAGCGCGTAGTTAATTATATAAAACCTTGGCTCAAGTTTAACTAAAACACACTGTATAATTGCAAGTTTCAACATACTCAGTCGAATACCATTTTGTTTGATTTGGAGGGGCGAGACTGGACCCGGCGGAACTATCGAAATCCTGCCACCCACTAGTATCACAACCTCGAAATTTAGAGTGCTCGTGGAACGAATGGTTCTGTATGCGTGGCCATGTCCCGAATGTGCCATTTAGTCTTATGGACCATCGTGTTGCCCTCCAACTGATGCTGGGCTTACTTCGTGAGAAGTCTATTCCTCTCTGGCATGGACGAAAATGGCGGCATTGCCTAATGTCACCGTTTGACGGTTCTGAAAGTGCTGCTACAGATACGCGCATCCGAAAGATTCTAGCACGCGTATTTTCTATTAAAAAAATCTACATACCTTTCGCACAAGACCTATGCTGGGCTGTACTGGACAGTGTGGCCCATAGCTTTAGTAATTTTATAGGTCAAGTATACGTTCTTAACGTTGTTATTATGTTATACATATTACGAATCTGCAATTTCATCCCTCATGCGAAAGAAACATATAATCTATCAAGGGCATCACGCTGGAGGGCAATGGTTTGCATGGGGTTGAACTCCCGGGTTTCTCTAATGCGTACCTAAACACTATCAGTGCATGAATGCACAGGCAACCTTAGCTTTCGCGTCAACCTAAATAGCCGCCTAGACGCTGCAAAGGCTCATCAGCTGTGGCGTCTCGTCGATGAGCGCAAGGTACCAATTTTATGTCCGGTCATCGTGGCGAAATGCAGAAACTTCGGCCGTGTACTATGGTTTCAGTGCACGCTGAATAACCGATTCGTTGTCCAAATTTAAGCGAAAGCACTCCTTTTTAAGCCTTCCTTTGCAGCACTGAGCTGTCTTCGGCACGTTAAATCACCCAATATAAGCTGACGCAGGCCATAGTTGGAGGCCAGCGCAAAGCTATTCATGCATGAAAATCTCCAATATCTGTGACAAAGTTTTTCTACTATCAAATAGTTCTTGCCTTTATCACTACATATATATATATATATATATATATATATATATATATATATATATATATATATATATATATATATATCCTGTTACTGTATATCTGCGACAGATCCTGGAATAGCGCTTGAAGACTGCCATATACGATATGGTATTATAGAAGTGCCATACTTGAAGCTGCTACTCAACGACGAAGAGCACTGTATCGCATTTCTTTAAGCAGCCGCAGAATGTTCGATGATTCGGCTTACCAAGATGTTTAGACATCGGGGTTGCGTGTCTGGAAGGTCCGAAGCATGGTTAACAATACGAGCGGAGAGGCACGCGACGGTGTTCGCAAGTGAGAGAGAGAGAGAGAGAGAGAGAAAAACAAAAAAAAGTGGCGCGCCAGCTCTCCCGAGAGGCTGCTGCGGCAGCCGGTGCGGCTCACGTCCTCGCTTGCAGGGAAGGGATGCCTGGTAATGGGCAGCCGAGTCCCGTGTCCGACCGGCCTGGATTTGCTGCGGCGCCCCTCACCGGCAGTGTCCGTCGTCGACAGATCTTGGCTCTGTCAGCCGCCTCCCCCGCGTTCCTCGACGGCGCGGTAACGACCCGAGGACGCCTAAGTAGCGGAAAGGAAGGGGATGCGCCGGTCCTCTGATTGCCGAGAAATACCTAATGGGAATCGGGAGTCCGGAGCAAATGGCTCGGGGGACCAACCAGCCGATGGAGACAGAAGGGCCGGCCGGCGCGGGCCGACGCTAAGTGGTACCTCTCCGAGTGGGCGGAATGGCTGGCGCTCGCCAACTGGCGTCGCGAGGTCGCCGCGCGTCTTCGAGCAGACGCCCAGGGGCCGCATTTAACGAGAGGAACGGACCCGGCCCGAGGAGTTAACTAAGCGGGCTCGCGGCGGCTGCGGGGACACCGTATTATACAGCGCGCGCGCGCTCGGGACGCCGAGCCGCTAAGTGGCCTAATCTGGTGTCGCTTAGCGAGCTCGCCCGTTTCGCACTCTCTCTCTTCTTGTACGTGCTGCGAGCGCTGTTTTTGTATCCTGCCGCCCTAACATGCGCCACTCTTGTCCGCCCGTTTGTGTTCCCTCGGAAGCGTTTGAGGCCGGCCAGGCTTTCAAGGCGCGTTCTCTCTTTCTCGATGCGCGCACAGTGTCGCTCTTGTCGGAGCGTCCGGGGCTGCGCACTGGGGAGAAGGACCAACTCGAGGAGAAGGTTCTTGTCCGACGGAATGAGTAATGAGCTAATGTGGGATCTGTTGAAGCACATTCAGCAAAATCTGTCCGCATAACGCACCGCTCTTGTGGCAACGCTCTGGGAGAACCGCAAATACGGGTCACGGTATACAGACGCTCTGTAGCGTCCTTTATGAGGGTTCATTTGAGTGTTTCGTGCGTTTGTTAATAGCAGTCGATGTAATACGCTCGTGGCCTTATGGTTTCGCTCTTTATAAAGCGGATGACACTTACAATGAAAATGAGTCTTGGCGATTATTATTATTATTATTGTTATTATTATTATTATTATTATTATTATTATTATTATTATTATTATTATTATTATTATTATTATTATTATTATTTAATCATCTTCTTCCTGGGTAATGATTGTTATGCGTTTCTGGCCACCTATCGAGGTTTATTTGCTGCGTGAGCTGGAACACTGGCATCTGGTAGCTCATTTCCGAGATCCTTTGCAATGGCCCTCCGTGTGTGTAGTACACATACGGTTAGGACTAGGTCATCAAAAGCAGCTTATACAGTATACTCCATATTAACTGACAGGAAAATTTAGCCTGATGGGTGCAGTGCTTGATAAAATAGTTGATCCACGTATATTACGGACTTGCTTCGCTAAACCATTAAATCTACTAATCGCTAAGTTCACTCAAGTGTCATTTTTTGTAATTTAGAACAAACAAACAAAATGAACGGAAGCTGCAGTGGCTGCAGCACAGCAGGCAAGATAAAAATGAATTAAATTGTGACGTTTTACATGCCAAACTCACGATCTGATTATGAGGCGCGTTGCAGTGGGAAACTCCGGGTTAATTTTTCTTTGAAGGTTCTTCAACGTGCACCTAAATATAAGAGCAGCAAAATATAAAGGCAGCATTCATTAATACATTCACCCAGCGAAAGGTAAGTCAAGTAATAGCCAGCAAAAGTATTGGCAGCGCTTAAGGAAGCATGGCAGCGCAGCATCTGCGATTAAAAAGAAAAAAGAATTCGAAGGTTACGCTTACGTTTCTTGAAGCCCAGCGGCGTTATCAATGCCCGCGTCGCTTTCCCACACTTGTCTCCGACGCTACATTCGCGAATCCTGTGTTCGTAATCTGCATGGTCGCGGCCGCGTTGTGGCGCCTGTAAAAAGAGCAATGATAAAGCTTCCCGCAGCAGCGCCCAAACGGCAAGAGAACATGCAGCGTTTTATTGTTTACTCTTCATTATTGCTCTCTCGCAGGATCCTATAGGGACGCGCTACAAATGGCTCGGCAAGAGCGTCCCCGAGTCGAGTCGATCGTATACGTACACATGCGGCATTTTAAGCCACTGGCGCCGAACCACTTCGAGCGCAGGCACTTACTTCCTGGTGCTGTTTTACGCCGTTATCTTAAGACGCCTCTCACCTGCCGCCTCGCTGACAGGCGATTACACTTGCAAATACCCGCCCGCGGTTAAAGAAAAAGAAAGCAGAAAGAAAGAAAGCCGCCGGGACAGAGGACGCTCCCCGCACTCCTTCGGACCCCCTAATGAGAAATCCCATCACGTATGGAGGCGATGCGTGCGGCGGCGGTGAGTGGGGTCCGCGCTTTTCTTTTTCGCTTTTCTCGACAAGCGTGCGAGCGCACTTGTACGCGTCGGGCAAATCGGGGAGGCATCCTGCTTTGGACGTTGCGGCGAGTGAGTCCACCGCGACGTCGACGAACGCGGCGCAGAAAAAAGTTCTTTTCTCGCGCGCGCTCGCCAGTTCCATTTAGGCGGCCTTTTTTGTGGACGTTTAAGCAGGCCTCTCTCTCTGCGGTCCCAATTTGGTGCCGAGAGAGAGAGAGAAAGAGACGAGGGGGCGATTTGCATTTTTATATTCCGCTCGGCCGCGCCGCCGCAGCATTAATTAGTCGGCGCGCGCGCTGCTCTATCAACTGCTGCGCCCCGCGCGCGCCGTTATAGATTGATAGACGACGAGCACGACGCGGCGTCGAGAAGCGAGAGCAAGCGGGAATGAAAGCGCGCGCAGCGAGCGGAGGCGAGAGAAAGGGGCAGGCACCAATAAAAACGCTTCGTTATTTCTGGAACCAATTAATATGCCTTCAGCACTTTGGCTCATTTTGATCGCGCTTTCCTCGCACGGTGTGCCGCGCCGCGGGAGAGTGCTTTCCCTTCTCGGACCACTTATCAAAATACAGTTTTTAAAATACTCATTACGCTTTATATTGCTTAGTAAGTCGATCCCTAATGACGTTATGTCCTTAAATGGATAATCGATACCGGCCGCGCCGCGGTCACGTGAACGCCGTGCCGGCGCGCAGCTCCACTCCTGGCTGGCCTCCGCGGCGCGCGATGCGAGGTAGATACCGCGGCGCAAGATAAATAAGGCGCCTGCGAACAGCGGACCCTCGCGCGCCAGCCAATTCGCCGATTATGGTAATGAATGCCGCTCTCGGGCGCGAGCAAATTATATCCGGCGCTGGTGTTTCGGCTCCGGCGCCTGCTGCGTGCCGCCGCGCAGGAAACTCTTTAGCGCCTCTTCAAGCGACCGAAGGAGCCTTACTGCTACTTGGGCAGGTAACGCATCGGCATAGTCTACTGACGGCGCGGAATCGGGATCATTTTGTTTAATCTCAAGAAGGTTAGTGCGACGAGATTGAGCTACATGCATACCTAGGCTGCTCCGTGTTTTTTGTGTTTGGCCACGATAAAAGAGACAGAGGTACGATATATTCTACAAAACGCACTTCAATAGCAGCAACACATTTCGGTTATCAAATACGATCTACATAAAGTTTTTCTCCTGATATATACATACACGCAACAACGTAATTCACTGCAAGCTAGTACAGACAGCTCTGAAGGCACATACGTCTTGAGCACAAATATCTCATTCAAGTGGTCACGTGTGCAAACGTGTCCCAAATAAGTATGTTTCTAAAAAATGAAAAAGAAACCATGCTTGCCTTTTGCTGCAGTTGTCTCGACTTTGAAGCAGCGGCCTGAGTTGCGGCCGCGCATCAGCCGTCAAGATGTTTGCACCATTCGTGATTGGACAGTTAATTGCAGGCTATATGCACAGATTTCGTAAGCTGAGGTGGATTCACAGGAGGATATGACTCACGCATTTCTCCCGTTTATCCGGTGTCACGTGGCCTGGTGCTACCGAAACATACCAATCACCATACGGTGTGCCATAGACGATAACTGCTCGTGACGCGATTTCTTGCCGCTGCGTCTTGGCAGTAATGCAAGAAATTAATCATATACGCCCCATTGCATTTGGCCGTGCATGATGCTGTTTGACCCACCTAAAAGAACTGCCGACAAACGTAGTTGACGAAAAGGTTAGGTAATTTAATTGCACGTAATCCTGATATCCAATACTGTTTAGAATTTGCGTGGACTTCTGCCTTGTTGCATTCACTCGGAAGGCAATGAGGCCTTACTCTTTAAGTGTCAATGGGCAAGCAATTTCAAACGCACGGAAACACCGATTTTTAGGGGTAATTATCGACCGCGACCTATCATGGAGCTCTCACGTTTCATACGTAAAGAAAAGGTTAACAACAATAACACACCTCAAATTTCTCGGCGGAAAGTCATGAGGCACATCGGTGTGGTCAATGCTGCAGCTTTATAATGCCTTGTTCCTCGGTTTCGTAAGGTACAGCCTCCTTGTGCTAGCGCGAGATCACCCAATATCAACGTACTTAGCCACCGATGCTCTCAGGGCGCATATTCGGCACGTTGCCGGACTACCTTCTCACCATCTTGCTTATTTACCAACAGAAAGACCACACACAACTTTCAATCGTATAATTGCTGCCAATCGTACCTCGTTGCCATCGAACTACATGCCTGCAGCAAGACCATCCTTACCTTTATGGTGCCTGCACAAACCTGAAGTATGCCTCACCATCCCAGGAATCACCAAGAAAGCTCACTAGCCGTCATTTGCCCTGAAACAGGCCACATTAGAACTTTTACATGAGGTTCAGAGTGGCCGCGTATATGTTTACGTCGATGGCTCAGTCACGCCTACAAGTTCAGCTGCCGCGGTGGTGATTCCAGCAAGATCCGTCAAAATACAGCTAAAGACGTCACATGTCTCATCAACGACAGCTGCTGAACTGGTAGCACTCCGTGCGGCTCTTCATTTAATTCTGGAGGAACCACCCCATCCATGGTCAATCTTCTGTGACTCCAAGGCAGCCCTCCAGAGTTTATACTCTCTGTACTGCGCCATGGATCACATGAGCAGCTCGTCGCAGAGATCAGACAAGTACACCATCGCATAGTTGACGAAGGACACGCTATATCAGTGGTTGTCACTGTGGCATACATGGCAATGATCGAGCGGACGCAGCTGCCCGATCTGCCCATGACGGCGTCAACTGCGTTGCCACTCCTATTTCGAAAGCCGACGCAGCGAAAAAACATTCTGCGCTTGCGTGTGACCTAACATTGGTTCAATGGAATTCATCTGATTTCACAAGTACACGCCTTCATACCCTGGACCCTAATTTACAGCTCCGTATTCCGTCCGACCTTCCACTACGTGACAGCATTTTCAAATGCGTACTCCTTTCTTATCGGAATGGCCAATAGCCCACTTTGTAACTTCTGTGGGTGCTACGAGACAATCGCGCACCTTCTTTGTGAGTGCCCTCGTTTCAACCCGCAAAGAGCAGCCCTCTCAGTCACGATAGATCAACTGGACAAACGCCCAATAACGGAAAACAACATCTTTGAAAACTGGTCTACACGAACAACAGCGCCAGCCGCCCTGAAGGCACTGCTGCGTTACTTAAAAGACACCGGACTCATGTGACAAATTGTGACTCTACACTGTGGGACGTAGGATGGGACGTTGACACTATGCAACACTAGAACGCCTTCGCAGACTGCGTGACAGTGCCCACAGAAACAGTTCTGTTTTGTGTGTGTGTGTGTTTGTGGTTTTCTTTCTTTTATTATTGTTGTTATTCTTATTCTTCTTCTTATTATTATCATCATCATCATCATCATCATCATCATCATCATCATTATTATTATTATTATTATTATTATTATTATTATTATTATTATTATTATTATTATCTTTCTCTCTCTCACCTATCGCATCCCTACACCCCTCCCCCGGTACAGGGTATCCAATCGGAGATAATCTCTGGTTAACCTCCCTGTCTTTCCTTTGCCTTTCTCTTTCTCTCTCATGAATATACTGACACAGTCACAAATGCAGTCGGGTCGGCTATATACGAGGTACGGAATACGACTAAGATTAATTTTCAATTGGGCAGGTGTCTGCATTGTCACGTTCTGCTCATGATGAAGAATGTAACCGGTAAAAGCGCCAGAACTTTAACACTTTATTGGACGAACTTGTGCACCGGAAAACTGCCCTGGCACATGCCGTGCCTTGAATGCAGTTAATTAATAATTAATCTTAATTAATTATTCAACTTCTCAAATATTATAATTAAGTGTAAAATGTCAACGAGAGCAACATGGAAAACTCCCGATACAGCTTTGTGTTGCTCAATACGTGCTACATAAAAGTGTTTTTCCGAGCATGAAAGAAGTCCGCGAATACACGCAAAGTGCCTCGAGCGGCCAGTTGCGCGGCAATATTGCGTGTATTCGCGGGCCCAGTCGTCATGGTGTGAGTTCCCTTCTCTTGTCCTTCGTCTTTTTGACTGCTTTTTCCTGTAATTGCATAATCAGTGTGTACACGTGATATCATTAGATGTGGAGGTTTCGCGGTTTTGACAGACAGCCGAAGTAGGGGTGGTCCAAAAAATGTTTGACCGATCATGTAGGGCTGATTGCAAAAAATAGAATAGCAGCAGTTTGGAATAACTTTACGTTATAGCGCCCCAGATTTCACCAGTAGGGACAACGTCGTGTATTCGGCTATGTCCGAATATTAGACAATATTCAATATAAAATTGTCAAATGTAAATATAAATGCTCGAATCAAGATATTCGGTGGAGGTTGTGTTGCTGCAGGCGGCGTTATTCTATAGCGGTCATTGGTAGAGAAAGGCGGGATTGAGAAAGGGGAGTAACTCACTAGGGACTCGAATGAACAAGTAACGGCACCTGAGAGTCCAAGACGCTTACACGTTCTAGTAGCTCTCAGCAAACGCAACAATGCGTTCAATGGTTTGGGAGCTGACGCGATGTCGGTGTTCATGTTTGTCGCATAAGCATATCCAATATGATGTAGCCGGAGATCCAGTATTGCTCCCTGGAATCGTGGAATGTTGTATCTATAGCGTTGTTACGATGATTGTACAAGTAGCGTTATCGCGGCCCTCTTGACATATTTTTTTAAATTTATTTAAACATACTGCGGACCAACATTTTGGTCCAAGCAGGAGGGGCAAAAGAAACATCGAGTAAATCGTAACAGCAAAAACAAGAAAACGAATTTGTTGCATTAAACACTCATCAATACGCTAAAAGAAACAACATGTCTGTGAAACAACAACAACAAGAGTATGATACATTTGAACATTAGACACCACAGAGATAATTTTCCAGTGTTGTAGCAGTAGTCTCAGCTGCGAAAATCTCGTGAGGGAGTGAGTTCCAGTCTCTAACTGTTCTGGGAAAATAACTGTGTTTGTAAGCTAGCGTTAAGCGTTAGTTCGGGCAAATAAGGGTGTTAATTATTGATTATGTTTAGGGAACCATGAGCCCAAACGACGGAACAAATAAATAACTAAATAAATAAATAAATAAATAAATAAATAAATAAATAAATAAATAAATAAACATAACCACGATTCGAACCTGCAACTTGCTCAGCCTAAGTCAGACGCGTTATACTCTTTCTGGCATAGGCCGCTATCGATGCAGAAGCAATTTATGCGATATCCTTATTATCACATTTACTTAAAAGCGAAGAAAAAGTTGAAAATGACGAAAATCTCTTATTAATTACAATAGTTAGGCTGTCTGGCTGAGTCAGCGTGCAGGCGGCGTGCCCAGTCGTCTCAGTTTATCAGCGAAGTAAAACTGCGTAAGCCACGATGTTCATACATGCGGCATTTACTGGCCTCCGCGCACTATGTTTGTCGCTTCCCAAAATTCGTGCTGGCGACTCCACGCATTGCGCGGAGCTCCAGCTAATGCTGCTCAAGACCCCCCCCCCCCCCCCCCCCCTTCCCTTCACCCTTTTTTTGTGAGCTTGCAAAATAACTCCCACAGCATGCGCTGAACCGCCGAAAGCGTCTCGGCCCGCAGGCCTTGTGTTGACGCCAGCGAGTCTCTGGGGGGCGGAAGACTTCATCTTTATGCAAGAGCTTGTCGACCGATATCTGCCTCGAGAACGGTACGTCGCCTACTTGTATAAACAAGCGCATCGCGTTCGTGCCGCCGGGGCCGAGGATGAGAGTCAAGCAGAAAAAGAACGTCGAACCATTTGCCGGGCGGCCGAGTGCGCGCTCCTCCGTCTTTTGCCTCGCGACCCTTCGCCATCTGGAAGCCCTTTAGCGAGAGAGAGAGAGAGGGTGTGTGTGTCGGCGCAACGGGCTTTGCAAGCGCTGCCCCTTCATCGGTATTGATCATGATCACCTCGCCACCGAGCGCGCGCGGCTTACAGCACGCCCCCACACCAGCGTCATTGCCTGCTGACGAGTCCGCTCCCATGGGGACGACGACTCTGGACGCTTCGAGCGGTCCGGCTTTTGCCGGCTAGTGCAGTGATCTCGGTGCCAGGGTGTGATGGCAGGTGGACCACCGGTTCGGCCGGTGTCAGCGGGAGAGGCGCAGCATATGAGATACTGCGATAGGTAGCATTCCTTCCTTTTTTTGTGTGTGAACACCGTCCACATTCTTTGCTGTCCGCAGCCTGCGTCGTGCACTTAATTGGCGTACATTACAGCTAACAGTCCTTACTTCGTCGGACTAGATTGCCACCAACAGCTCAGAAATGCAATTTTACCCGCCGGGGTGGCTTAGCCGCTACGGCGTTGCGCTGCTATGGGCACGAGATCGCGGGACAAATACCCCGGCCGGGCCATATTTCGATGGAGGCAAAATGCAAAAACGCCCCTGTACCACCACTTGGAGTGGGTGCACGTTAAAGAACCCCATGCGGTAAAAATTATTCCGGAGTCCCCCCACTACAGTGTGCCTGATAATCACATTGTGGTTTGGTCCCGTAAAACTACAGAGATTCATAATAATGCAATTTTTGTTACCCATGTGTTGCAGACTTTAGACGGACTTGTGGAAGATTTGTATGACGCATGAATTCGAGGCCCGCTTTTGCGTACGAACCGTAAATAGTACCTCGCTTTCTTTATGCGCACCGATAAATTTTGTGTTAAACAAGTCCCTTGCGCATATACAGTAAAGACCCCCCCCCTTTTTTTTATTGTTTATTCATTCTTCACATAAAAACAAACTGCTAATTTTAAGCAAGGACAACCTGGAATGCAAAGCGTAAGGCCCGTATTCATCAGCTGGAATAATATTTCGCTGCTGCTCGCTCGTGCGGTGCGGCGCTCCTCGGGGACAGTTCGAGCAAGCCTTTTCTAAAAACTCGCACTGGGCCCACTAATGCCTAATGGGTCATCGCGGAATAAATTTCCTATCCGGCGCTACTGTGGGCCGGTTCCCGAGCTGGAAAGATACTCAGGGCCAGCGCGCCAAGGGAGCGTGGGGGGATGGAGGTCTTATTCCCTGTCCCGCAAGCTTAGGGGCATTTCGGGCTGCCGGAAACACGGGGCCGCCTAATAACGAGGCACGTCGGCGGGGGGCGGCGAGGAAGGAGCGGGCCCGCAAGAGCGAAAGGACGGGGCCTCACTAATTAATGCCGGCCAGCATCGAATTCCGCTCGGCCGTATGCCTCGCGAGCCCCATCTATCTATCAGCGCCCCTCCGGGATGAAGCGCTCAGATCGGCCGAAAGCGGCGCTCTGCTGCAGCTCTAATCAAGGAGCGCTGTGTTGCACGCTTCTTCTCCTCCCTTTCCGCCTCGCGACAGCGCGCCAAGAACCGAACCGCTTCTTGAAAGCGAGGCAGGGTGGGATGCGGGGGGGGGGGGGGGGGGGGGGGGGGGGGTCGTGCGCCCTTTCGGGGCTCCTTCTTGCGGCGCTTCCATCTTGGGCACCACCAAACGCTTCGCCGTCACGTGCAGATTGGCTGCTGGCACTTGGAGGGGCTGCTTGAGCCCATCGCACGGCTCGCTTCGTCTTACACGTACATGCTCTCAGCAGAACACGGCTGGTTCCTCCTGAATAGCTTCGCTTTTCTCTGGCATCTTTCGAAGAACTCTCCGTTTACTCTGGTTGAACCAGTTATTCGAAAAGCGCGCGTCCTCTCTCTCGAGCGAGATAGAAAAAAATAAAGAAAGGAACATGATAATGATAAGTTTGAAGCCATATCTCCAGAATGTATTTTGTAAAGCGTTTCGTACACGTGATGCCCTCGCAATAGTTTTATTAGATATAGCGCCGCGACCACTCATTTGCTTCATCATACGTATAATCGTATTGGTTTGACTGAAAAGTAAATTCGGTGAGTGAAGGTAAACGAAACTTCAACTCCATGCTGCTCGCTTCAGAGGACGCCGAAGGAGTTCTACAAATCATTTACTGACTTCTGAAGTGTGCTTCTTTGAAAAGAGAATACGGCTATTTCTCATTGCCCCTGAAATTGTCTGGCACGTTTACGGAATCATTAGGGTTCGTCTGTACATGAGGCTTTCACAGAAAATGCGACATCCCACCTATGGTCCATACGTGCTCCCTTTGACTGCGACATCGCGCCCGTGGAACTTGTAAGTGCACTTAGCACACCCGGTTGCATCCTCAATACTCTTGCCATACTTTACTCTTTCCTCCACATTCCTTTCTTTATTTTTTAATTCCTCCCCCTTTCAGATAAAATCATTGTGAGCCTCAAGACATGGGCGTAAAGCTTGTAACAATTGCCTAATTCTTTCAGAATTATAGTTAAATCATACCATACCATGCCATATGTACACTATACATGATGTCTCTGAGACAGTGTTTTGAATATACTTAAAAAATACGGGATTCTTAAGTCATTAAAGGGAAGGTGTATAGCGGTGTTCGATTTTGATTCCCATACATACGGTGGAAATTCCGGAAAAGTATACGGTGCGTATGGCTAAAGCAGTGAAAGTGGCTGAGCCGGTTCAATCGCGACGAGAACGTGCATGCCGTCAACGGCAGTGACGCGAGTCCTGACTTACCGTCGGTCATTGGACTGCGGCCTTGGGCGACATACTTCTGCAACGAAAAAGCCGCTTGTGTACCGAGGCTTAGATGCGCGTAGCACATTAAAGAACAATCAGGCGGCAAAAACTAATCCAGAGCCCTTCCATCACTAGGCCGTCTCTCATGGCCCACTGAATTGTATGTAGCTTTGCGACACCACGTAAACCCCATTGTCTTTGTCTAGTACCACTATAGAGATAGCGTGTGCGTGTGAGTGCGTGCGTGCGTGTGCAAGCAAAACGCGCGTTGGGTTCATCTGCATTCGCAGTTTACGTGGCGTAGCGGTGATGTTTTCTTTCTTTTTTTTTCTTTTTGTTAGTTTCAACTCAACGCGTAGAACGAAAATATCGATTTAACAAGCAAGTACAGTTCCCATTGCGTATGCGGTTTTTTATTCGAGCGCGCGTGGCGCTCGTACCGTTGCTGATTTCGACCGTGGTATTCGTGACCGTGCGAAAGTGGCGCTAATCGTTGACAAGGAGTAAACAGAGGCTGCTGCGTCCTCGCCAGTCGAACACTTCCACGATACGCCGGAGCCTCCGTTGTCGTTCTGCTGCTCCAGCACCGGCTGTCGGGTGTGGGCCGCTCGAAGTGCGCACTGCACTTCGGCAATCCGCCTGAGCGTGAGCTGCCGCCACTTAGACCTAACCAATCTCGTTTCCAGGTGCGAGGTTTGTCGCGGTACCGTGTCGCCAGAACTGTATTTCAACCGTTTCCTTTGTGTTTCGGTCTCGGTGAGCTGAAAACTGAGACTGCAAAGAAATTTACCGCGTGAAATCCGGTGAGCCAAAAAAAGTGCTTTCGAGAAAGCGCGGTGGTTCGCAAACGTTCAAGAATGAGCGAAAGATTTCCAGGCAAGTTCTCCCGCTTTTTGTTTTTCCTTTGCGTTTTCTCTTCTTGTTCCCTTTTTCTTTTTTTCCCCTGGCTCCTGTGTTGCGCGCACTTCCCAACCGCCCTCCGCACTTCGCGTGTTACCTCTCCCTCCCCCCCCCCTCCCCGCCCCTTTTACTTATATGTTATTGTTGCAATGAAAACTGTGCTTGCGGATGGTCCGGCTACTGCCACAAACCAACCGGTGTCTCAATATTTGTTCTTCTTTTTTTTCCCCCTTCTCCTACCCCTATCCCCCTGCTTCTTCTTCGCCCTCTTACGTCAATGCGGCTTTTCGTGAAAATTTACATATATATTAGTTGTATAGCTCAGCGCGGGGCGCGCAGCAACAGCAGTCGCAAATGCTGCTGCTGCGCCGCGCGCGCGAGCGCGTGGACGTCGCGCCGCGCACACAGCGCAGGCAGCGCGCCGGAGGTGCCTTGTTCGAAAACTCCAGAAAAAGTAATTGTGCGAACAGAATGTACGAAACAGGGGGGGGACTCGGGGCGAACAGCGGGTAAACAAGCGGGGCCCTCCCTCCTCGCCCTGGCGCGCGGGCCTCTCACCGTGATGCGGCAGCGCTCGGCGGTGTGTGTCCCGCTTGCTCGGCGTTTTGCCGAGCGGTCCTCGCCACTTTGTGGCCTCCGCACTGGAGCCCCCCCATAGCTGTCGCCGCGCGGCCGCATTAAGCCCGGTTTCGCCGCCGCTCTCGAAGGAACGGCACACCGAACCCGAGCAACGCGTCGATCGCCTTTACTGTTCTCCTTCTTTTTTTCTTTACTTCTTCTTCTTCCTCTGCGTGAGAGATGGCCCGGACGGTATTAAAAGGAACTGATGGTCGAGAACGGGCCATTTGGCTCCCCCTCCCACCCCCTTGCCATAGAGAAGCGCGCACGATGAACTTCGTTCTGTTGCTCCGCACCGACGTCTAAGTGTGTTTGTGGAATTTTTGCTGGAACCCTGCGGGAGCCGAGCGGCGCAGATCGTTTTCTTGATTCGGGTGTGGAGGCATGACTTGGTCTGCGTGAGCGTCGAGTAGCCTGCGGGCCGGGTAGTTGTCTCCTCTCTCCCGCTCTTGGGATCGAAAGGCTGCGCGGCGTTCTGCGGGCTCTACCTGAACCCCGTAATGCGTTTAACTGACACCGGGACATTCTCAGCAACGATGAAATGCTGTTCGCTTTTATTTCTGCAGGTAGTACAGCCGCTAGCGTTTGTTGTTCTTCATACGTGCATACTTTATTTATTTATTTATGCTTTTCATTTTTTTTCCCACTCGAAAGTACGTGTTACTGTTTACCCCCACTAATGCGTCCTTTTGTTCAAGTTTCCTGCCTATGGAGTAGCCGGCATCATGCGCTGCTTCCAACTTCTCCATTTGGACCCCCATTTAACCCAATGTTTTATTGCTCAAAGGCCTCGATGTGGCGAATGTTCCATTAGGTCCATAACTTTTACATTTATTTATTTATTTATTTATTTATTTATTATCTTTGTTGATGCGTCTTGGTAATGTTGGTATTTTAAGTGGCTAGAACTATAAACTGTGTGCTGGCTGTGGTTAATATATATATATATATATATATATATATATATATATTTGTTCATCTCTTCATTTTAGTTAACATGTTGCATGGTCAAATGTCGTTGTGCATCTTCAATCCTATCTCACACCACAGAGCCGCGAGTGGTCTACCAGATCTGGTAGCGAGCCTAATGCGCGAATTTATTTTCGCGTTGGCACAAAATTGTCCGCTCGTGCCCTAAAGTTGCCACACTGGCACCGTTTCAACACAAGGAGGAGCTTGTGCAAGTTTCCCGATGAGTGCGACTCGCAGAAAGCTAAAGCCTTAATCTTCTAGATGGCCAGTCCCAGAGCATCAACATACGTACTACAGTTACACAAGTGTTTCTATGGCATGAAAATCCGGAAAGTCTCTTTGCCACTGTCAGGTCTCCATATAGCAATGAACAAAAATTAGTTTTCCTTGAAAAAATAGTGCTTGGTCCACTAGTGGTTCTAGATTAAACTTTTACTCCACTAATATGCCCCTTTTTAACGTTATGCTGTAATTAACCTCCTTGGTTTCAACGCAAGTACAGCTACTTGGCTTTGGATTTAATTAATAAACAACTGCTTATGAATCAGAGCATTTCAACTGAGTATACAATGCTGCGCATACTCGTCGCTCTAAGGATTAGCTTTTTTTTCTTTTCTTTTCTTTCTCCTTTTTCTTTTTTTCTCTCAGTGCGGATAACTAGAAAACCAGCGTTTTTTCTATGCTTGAGGTGGCATCGCCCGAGCGCAATAGTCTCACCACTTTGACATTGCTTGTAAAACAAAGACATAAAGAAGACCGACCAGCCTCGCCTGTGGCACGCCAAGTTCTTCCATGTTCCCGAACTTCAGGATAGCTTACTGATGCTTCAGGAGTGAGCGCTGATGTGACTATATATCGACTTGCGACCTCCAAGTGCAGTAGAGCTGAAATTCGCGACAAACTGTACGCCTGAAACTCTTCAATGATCAGTGCGACGCACATCGAACGGTAGCGTGCGCTGTGCAGTTAACGTGCACGTATCTCGGTACTCGGCGGTGCAAGTACTTTACAAAGCGTGCGCAAACATATTGTTCGATAAGACCAATTGCTGTTGCTCGTTGTTAGCAAATTTTAGCTGGGCGTGTACGCCAGCTAGCTGCCGTGCTACCAAGGCGGCTTACAGCACTTATCCAGCTCTTGTTCTTATCCCTGCACGGTTAGCGCGCAAGAACTGCAAAGCACGTTGATTCTGGATGTTTGAATAGAGTGGAGGAGAAAGAAAAAAAAAATCTTCCCCGTTTGTAGCGGAGTGCAGAAATGTACGGTGCACTTGACTTTTCGTGGGAATGCGTATGCTGCGAATCGATGCACTCTTGCCGTCAACGTTGAACAAAACCATATTTATCGTAGTTTTCTTTTTTCTTTTCTTCACCAACGCGCACGCTGAATTGGAAAGTGTCGCATGGCGCTTTGCTGTGCACGCACGCCATGGTTAGTTTGTCCAATAAGTTCGCATCGCGCGTAGCTGGTCTGAGCCGTAAAGAGCTCACCGCACGCGACCCCGTCATGTTTAGCTTTCTTTACTCACTCTTATCCGCAACAGTAGTAAACTTGACAAACTGATGGATGTATTCAAGCTATTTGATAAGAATAGCAGTTGCGGGAGCCATGTAGTACCTTCCTTGCCTGATCGCAAAGGAAGCCCTTTACGCCTCTTTCCTTGACTCCTTGGTTGCTCTTGCACGACGTCTTCTGCGATCTGTACTCATGTTAATGATTTATTGTGTGTACTGAAAGTCTCTACAAGCGTTCTATGTAGTTTGAGCACATAGTTATTTGTGTTCGACATGCGCCATTTAATGTTTCCTCGAACAACAACAACAGCAGCAGCAGCAACAACAACAATAACAACAATACTACAACTACTACTTATAATAATAATAATAATAATAATAATAATAATAATAATAATAATAATAATAATAATAATAATAATAATAATAATAATAATAATGTTTCAAAATTTCGGGCTTCAACACCGCTGCACTAATTACGCGTTTGGTTTGAGGCCTTAAGTACCGCATAGGCGGTCCTGAAGCTTTTTAAGCTCTCTTCAAAGAGCGCTATAATGCGGGCACTTCCAAGGGCCAGATGTCGGATTCCCACGAAAGCGCTCGAGCCTTAATAACGGAGACAGTGCGCGCATTAGGCGTCACTAAAGGACCCGTTGAGTCGTATTTTACTCGTACACACACTGCGGCCGTAAAGTGGCAAGCTGCTGTTATACTTAACGTGAGGACTCTTATGGAAGACATATTTAGCGCACGCCAGAACTAGAGAAGGGGGAGGGGGGAGCGGTGATAGTGTAAGCGAGATATCAGTAACTATGGGCACCGAGAAGGGCACATCATAAGGCAATGGACACGGACAGCTCGGTATGGGGCAGCATGTTTTTGCTCTTTTGGTAAAGGTGTAGAGGCGGCTTAGAGACAGGGAAAGCAAGTCAACGATTGTATAACAGTAAGGATGTCGTTATGCAGTAAATGCGCTGTGGGTGTTGAAGTTTTAAGTCGAGGAGAAGCAGTCACAGATAGTTCACCTTACAGCGCAAAGATATTTCTTTCTTTCTTTTCTTTTTTTTTTTTCGAACTGTGGAAAGCGGATACAGCATATTCCACGTTACTATATAGCATAAACGCGACACTTCTTATCGAGGAACCAAATTTTCAAGTGCAATTGTTATAATGGCACAATTATTACACTAAGGAGAACAACTTGCGTCGGTCTATGTTAGCAACAATCAACGTGCGGATTGCTTTGTGCAGCATGCAACTATTTCATCGCTAGTCATTTCCATTTGTAGGTGATAAGTGTCAACCTGAAATTCCTAGTCTTTCTTTCTTTCTTTCTTTCTTTCTTTCTTTCTTTCTTTCTTTCTTTCTTTCTTTCTTTCATTCTTTCATTCTTTCTTTCTTTCTTTCTTTCTTTCTTTCTTTGTTTCTTGTGTGGTCAGTTCTTATCGTCACACGCTTAGTGTCGTTTTTCTAGCAAAGCACGATGTTTTCAGAAACTTTGGCGTCCGCGGAACGCAGTGTCTACACTGGCTAGAGCGTATAGACCGTACTTTATCCGCAGCCCCATCTCGCCGTTTCCCCTGGTCGGGGCGCGCGAACTAAATCGGCGATGAACGCTTCTCTGGCTATGTAGGGGTTAAGCAATGCACGTCGTTTGAGCTCATCATCCACAATCGCACGCGGCGTCGCGCAGGTTCTGGCGCCGCTGTCATCGCCGATCCAATGGCGGATGTGCGCGTAACGCAAGTGGCCGGCTCGGCCCCGCGACCTGTTTACCGCGGCGTCGGCGGCAGAGCGGCGGCGGTGGCGGCGCTGCCTCGTGCAATCTGTCTCCGCTCCCCCCTTTCAATCGATACGGCCGCCGAGCGCGTATCCGCACACGCGCGTGCGAAGCCTGTGTTAATTACGACTTAATTGCTGGGAAGCGCTTCCGGGGAAAACTTTGGCGTCCGCCACTTAAAGTTGAATTACCGAGCGTGCTGCGCGCGCTCGCAGGGATAATGCGGGCTCGTGGGGGGAAGGGGAGGGGGGGGGGGGTGGTTGGCGCCCCCAGCTCGGCGACAGATGGCCCCAGCGTCCAGGCCAGCGCCGATATGAGACGCGCGTCAGCCGTGGAGGAAAGGAAGGGGCCGCGGCCGACTGGTTGGAATCGATCAACTCGCAAATTGGGAGCTTTGTCGCCCGGCGTGGCACGTGACAGTTCTATCTGGCTGGAAAGGAGGAGGTCCGCTGCGGAGCGCGAGGGAAGTCGAGGCCAGCTAGCTCATCGATGAAATGCGGCGGCTGATTAAGCGCTCACCACCGGCCAGCCGTGCTCTGTGTGCGTGCTCCCTGCTTTGCTGTTGCCCGTTCGTCGGCCGCTCGAAAGTTGGCCAGTGCGCGCGCGCGTGACTACAACGTCTCGCCGACCTGTCACGCCGCTTTGAACAAGTTCATTACGCGGCGCTCGGGAGGGCGCGCTCGGCTGCGTCGCGTTCGCTTCTTTCTCATTTCTTCCCCCGTTAGTGGGTGCGTTTTATTTATCGTTCGGCTCCATTGGCACAACAGCACCAGCCGTCCGTTTGCTTGTGAAATTCAAGCTCCCATCAACGCCAAAGAACATCGCCGGTTCGCTCGTTTTGATGCGCTAGAAGCGTCCTTCTTATCTACACTGCGTACGATCGGTTGGTAGTCATATCGAGCAGAATGACAGCTCGCTCCGCCCAGTCGTGCAGAAGCGTCAGTGCTGAAAGGGGCGAACCTTTCATCGACCGTTTCTTCGGAAGCATCAGCGCATATGATCGGCTGCGTCGTCTGCCATGCTTACTCGCATTTGTTTGTTTTCTTTTATTGAGATAGCAGTTATATGGACACTTCAACCGGATTTCTGCAGTCGCCGTCGCCGTCGCCGTGAGGTTCCCTATAGATAAAATCTTCGCCGCGCGCCGTATGCCCGAGCGGAAGCGTGCGGGGACGCGCGCTATCACGGAGAGCGAACGCACTCAATCACCCACGCGCAAGCCAGGAAGCGGGAAGCCAGCGCAGGAGAGAGCGCGGGGGGGGGGGGGGGGCGCACTTCTACTCTGCCAACAACCGCGCTCGTCGTTCGCTCGCCCGCACAGTCTCTTATCTCCACACGGCTCTGACCTTTATGCGCCGTGCATTCGCCGCTCAGTTTCCGTTGAAGCGATAGACCGCACGTACCTTCGCCCGCTGCGCGGCGTATGCGCTCGCTGCCAGCGTTTTGACAGTCGTTGGCTGCAGTCATTCAGTGTGATCTATTCATGTTTGTTTGTGCGCGCTCACACCACGCTTGTTCATTCAGTTAGTAATAGTCGGGCCACATTTTCCAATGCACGCTACACATGCAATGCTGCCCGGATCGGCAGTGCAGCACTACAGGTGTGTCCCTTCGCACGCGCTGCCCACGGTAAGCGCTTCTCATCAACACCACCGTTTCACACGCGCCTTCTCGTGGTCATCGAGTCTCTCTTCATGTCGGTCTACTTACGCCGCAGCACACCTGCTTACTTAATCAGCTCATGTTTACTACAATTCATATTGCTACCAAGGCCGCTCACCTTACTTCGTATGACATTGCTGTGTTGCTATCGCATTCATTGCTTCGCCCTTAGGGCGAAACTCTGACATTTTTTTAATGCCGCCATTTGAAGTAACAGCAAAATGCTTGGTTACTTCTGTAAACACGTAGGTTTAAGGTCATCTAAAAAAATGCAAGAAAGAAACAATATATCTTTTGTAGCGATTCTGCTGACACAAGATACAAACATGATAGCTTAGAATCTGATTTGATTGGTCGGTTGATTGATTGATTGTGCATTAATTTTGACCATCTGAAGTTTCAGATGCCAGTCATAAAAAGTTCGGCGCCGTGTCATCAGAAGCTGGACGCCGTTAAGACGAGGACATAAGCGATGTCCCTAGCGCGTCGAATATTTTACCGCTGTCACATTCGCATTTTCGAGCGCTGTTTAGTCTACAGCACGCTGTTACACAGTCAAAGTACGATTTAACTGAAACAAATTTTAACGAAGTTTTCGATCATACGAAGTGCCCCCTTCAATTCCTCGACACATAATAATTACTCCGAATGCGTTAAAGAGATCGAAGCATGTACTAAATTGTCGCCCGATTTAACGAAGTTGGGAGAGGGGGAGGGGAGGAGGATGGAGTAGGCGGGGCGGGGGGGATATGGGTAACATATGGAGTATGGCGGGTTTCAGTTCAGGTGACGGCCACCATCGCTCTGTTGAGGTCGCTGGTCCCATAAA